>NC_055696.1:28168882-28468882 GCF_017639745.1 Melanotaenia boesemani | reverse complement strand
GCTGCAAGAACATTTCTAGCAACTTGCATGATATGTGCAAAAAGAGCAGACCTAGCAAGAAGGCAAAAAACGGTTTGTCCCTTCTCTTCGTCTTCCTCATCAAATGCAGCTGTATTAAAATCAATCTGAGCCATCCTTATAAAGTCATGATTACATTTTTACTGACAGTATTTTAGGATGTTTCTCTTTGATGTTTTACAGAGTTTAGTTAAATAAAAAATGAACCAGGATCTGTTTGGTCTGTCTAGTAGCCGTTCTGTAAAATGAATTGCAGGTAAGTTACTGAGGGTTCCACCACGGTGCCACACCTGCACCAGATCCTGCCACGCTCCACCGAAGCCGTTCCTCTGAGTATTAACTACCCACACCTGTTGCCAATCACCATCCTGCCTTCTTATACAACAGCTACTGGATCACTCGGCGTCTGACCTCGTTTGGATATGGATGGATGCTCTGCCTTTCCTTTCCTGGTCTAGAAACCCCTGGCTGATCCCTGAACCCCGAACTTTTGTTCAGTAAGATTTATTCCTGAAAATATGTCGGTGTCAATAAATCTGAATTAACCAAGATCTGACTCTGTGAGGTCCATTACAAAACACACGGTTCCTCTTGGACTGAGATGTAGAAGTTTATGAAAGTTCTAAAGTGTGATTTAATATATATGTAATTAGGTGCATTGTCACACCTGTGAACATGATCAACCAAAACCATTTATCATTCTTATTTATGGTTATTTCACTTTATTAAAGACACACATGGGTCCATAGTAAAAGAAAAATAAATAAGAGAAAAAGCAAAGAAAATCCACAGTGTCACAAATTTACATGAAGAGACACACTAATAATTCCACAACTGCAAATAAAACCTAACTGTGCTTAATACAAGAAAAGTCAGAGATACAGTTATACTATTTGTAGAGTTGTTTAACCTTCCCATACAACAGCACATGAGGTTACGCAACCCAGCGTGACAAATGGGTCAACACTAACAAAGATTTGGCTTGCTCTGCTCCATCTTGGCACTGAGTATCAGCTTTATTCCATCACTTTATGCTACAGGGAGTTTCCGCATGCTTCCTTCTTTGTAGTTTCTCCACAAATGGGGGTTGTACATTGGAGTACAACATGTTTTAAATAGTCCAATTTTCACTGGAATAGTGCACAAATCAAATTGAAAGCTCAACATATTGAATGGTGCATACATTAAGCAGCTTTATCTGTAAATGTCCTTGTCATTAGACAGATCATCAGATATGTCCTTAGTATTTAACCACAGTACAAACTTTAAGACCAGAGCCAGACAGATAAAAGTCAGGTTATGCTAAATTTCAGTCTTCCATACTTCTGGCAATCAAAACATTGCTCTTCTCTGCATTGTATTTTTTTGTCAAACTATAAATCATGTAGAGAGCAGACCCTGATTGTATAATTAACTGTTAAGGGCCAGCACTGTGTGGAGTGATAGTTTTCCAGCCTGTTTAGAATTTTTATCATCGGGTAACCAGAAACAACGTTATTACGAGTGCTATGTTAAAAATTTGACATTGTCTCAGCCAGAGAAGCTGAATTTGGATGAAAGCGACACAGGCACCCTTCAGTTGTATATGTATGAGCTCACTGAGCATTCATAAGTCATACTAGAGTCGCTGATGCCAACGGGAGAGGAAGAAAAAAAACTGATTTCTGAACTCAGCCCTGCTCAATAATTTTTCTCCTGAAAGCCAAGACTTGAGAGAATGATGTGCAGACGAGAAAATGCTTGGTGACTGTTGATCTGTGTGTTATTTCTACAAAGTTCTGTTAGTAATAAATTCTGTTTTCTTGTTCTGGTCGGCCTTTATGCTGCTTTATCTATTGATATATTCACTTTACATCATTTTAGCCTCATAATCTGACAACTGAGGCTGTCCTGAAGACGTGTCTGCATGTTGACTGGGATTAAAAGCTTCAGCTTCTACACGTGATTTTTACGAGAAAAAAAACAAAAACAAACAACAAAACAAACAAAAAAACAAATAAAAAACAAAACAGGTGAATCAAAAAGAGCAAAAATTTCTTGGAGTTTTAAGGGTTAAATGTGGAGAAAATGTATAAAATTTCTCTAATTGAAAAAGATGCATTGGAAATCTTTAATGACACCATTGAACTTGTTGTGTGTGTTAACCATCCGGTGGAAGTCATGTCCTCATCTGCCTTCTACTTCTTTGTTGCTGCTGCAGAGACCAAAATCAGAAAGAAGGAATGTAGACGATCTGGTTATTTATGGAGGAGGCTTCCATGCCAGTAGAGTAATAAAGACTAAACAACAATGAAAAATGGACATCTAACTCCCTCTTTTCGCTTCTACTTCTACACAAATTTGTCAAATATAAGACACAAATCAAAGTAATGCCCTAATTTATTTAGGACTTTCTTTAGGACCTATTTAGGACCTGACTTCATCTGATTTTCCTTTTTGTTTTTGTTTTGTCTCGTTATGCTGGTGGCACAGTTTCAGAGGCATAACTGGAACTGGATTGCCCATATCTTATAAAACCAAACAGTTTCAACTTCCACGTAATCAGATCAAACAAAATGAGGTGAGGATTTACAGAACAGCAGGTCAGAGACAAACGTCTTATCACCTACAACATCAGCCAAAGTTTGAAAAACAAGGAGATATTTATATACTGGGGATGGCAATAACAACATTTTCCTGTGGATGTGATACCATTAGTTTATGGCACTTTTTCATCCATATCAATACTTCTTCACCCTTAAAGGAAAATCATGATTGTACAGTGTCCATTAATATCTTTATTGCAAGGCAAGTTCAAAGTACTTAAAAAAATGTTTTTTAAAAATAAAAAAATCTTAGTAAATTAAACAAAAATAAGACAAAATAAAAAATTTATTAAATGATAAAATAATTCATTTTATGAAATGGAAACTATATATGTAATAATAATTTGATAAATATAATAAAAACATAGTGTGCAATAACCTTCATTAAACCAGGAAAAGAAAAAGACCTCATCAACCTCATCATCACTAACAGCAGCAGCATCCCTGAGACACCTGATCGGCTGTAATCATGAGACACAGAAGGAATACACATACACTGTGACTCAGTGTCACACAGTTTTATTGCCTAAAACTCTGAAAAAAATGGCATGTTTTGCATCACTACTATCTAGATACTCAAAAAAGTATCAAATCGGGTATTTTGACTGGCAGATATCAAAGTATGAACTTCAGAGTACAGATCCGCCCATTCCCTAATATATACAAGTTTTAATAATTCTAATCAAATCTAATTTTATTTATGAAGCAATTTTTATACAAAAGAACAGCACAAAGTGCTTCACATAACAACAGAAATAATCAAATACCAAATTAAAATAATTTCAACATCAGATCAAAGCATTAAGGATGAGCCTTCACATACCCAAGTATGCAACCAAACCAAATTAAAAACACACCTCACACACACATACAGATAAAGCACACAAAAGCCCCCCAACCACACACCAATCCTACTTTCCACCATCTCCAATCCCTAATTTTAAGCTTGATGCTGCTTTGAGGAAGCAAAATTTTCCGCCCATGAACACAGAGGCCAGCACCACAGGATCCACCCAGATCACGGCCAGCTGAGTCCCACACTGCGACCATGAGGATGCAGTGCAGAACCCCACCAACCATCCAGACAAGAGTGATGACGGTGGCAGCAACCCTGCAGACTGTTCAAGCATGGGCCCCCGCATGGAGGATCCAAGGGAAAAATACTGGAAAACTATAAGGTTTAAATAAAAATAAATAAATAAATCAAAATTATTATTATTATTATTATTGTTATTATTGTTATTATTATTAATAAATATTTTATTATAAATAAAAGTAAGTAAATAAATAAATAGGAGCAGCAAGTACAAAGGTATATGTTTATAGAATAAAATAATAAAACCATAAAATTAAAACTAAATAAATAGAACAAAAAATAGAATAAAAAAATAAAACAATAAGAGTAAATTCCTTAAATTAATTTAATAAGAAACCATGCCACATGTTTGGTATTTGTAAAAGTCGCCTATTAGAGGACCTGAGAGATCTGGAGGACTCCAAGTGGCTAAGAATTTCTAAAAGATAAGAGATTTCAAGACCATTAAGCCTTTAAAACCAGTAACCAGTACCAGTAAAAAGGTAAAATAGACTCTGAAGTGGACCAGTGCAGAGACTCTAGGAGGAGTGTCGTGGGCTCTCTTTCTGCTGCAGCGTTGCTAAGGTTTCATTGGAGACCAGAAAAAAGAGCGTTGCAATAGTCAGTTGTGCATGTGATAAAAGCATGTATCAGAGTCTCTGTATTGGTTTGAGAGAGAAACAGTCAAAATCTGACAATGTTCTTTAGGTGGTAGACAGAATTCTTAGTGACAATTCTGACGTGGGTGTTAAACCTGAGTTCAGAGACTGACTCTATACAGAAGGACTTTGATTTATCCAGTTTTTGAACTTTTCAGCAACCTGGCTATCCAGTTACAAATCCTGGATTTCCTTGTATGGTTAAATTCTCCAGGTGATGTGCCCCAGCGAGTGTGCACTGTATCCAACTGACCATCTTAAAAGCAGAAGTTTGCACTGCAGCTATCAACCCCTGACCACTGAAGGGTGGGTCTGGATGGATTTAACACCCACCTGCCACTTTATCAGCTCCACCTGTTCAGTTACTTGTTAACAAAAACATCTAATCAGCCAATCACATGGCAGCAACTCAATACATTAGTCATGCAGAGGTGAAAACAACTTGCTGAAGTTCAAACTGAGCATCAGAATGAGGAAGAAAGACGATATAAGTGACTTTCAAAGTGGCATGGTTGTTAGTCTGAGTATTTACTGGGATTTTCACACACAACCATCTCTAGGGTTTACAGAGAATGGTCTGAAGAAGAGAAAATATCCAGTGAGCAGCAGTTGTCTGGACTAGAATGTCTTGTTGATGAGGTTATAGGAGAATGGGCAGACTGGTATACATCTGTCACCAAATGCCCTTTTTACATCAAGGGGTTTGTTTCAGTAGAGATGAGGATGATACACATTTTTTTATGTTTCCACACATAAAAACTGGAAATAGTGTCAGAATATCCAAGCTGTCCTGCTTTTTTGGAACCCTTTTATTGGGGTCCCAATCTTACCCATCCGATCTTTAAAGGTGGAGCTTGATACACTGCAATCTGTTTGTGAGTTTGCACTAAGAACAAAGCAGGAACAGCTCCATGTTTAAATATACAGTGGATTTCTCTTTCTTTTTTTTTTTTTTTAGGTTATATGCCAAGAAGAAAGAATGGCTGGATGGCCACCATTCTCCTTCTTTTTTCTGTGGAGTTTGTTTTTAGTATTTAATTTGTTCACAACCTGCAGTATTTTTCCACATGGCAGTGCATGTTGACAAGTCACCATCACCCCTCTTTGCTCATCCACTTGGCAGTTTGACCAATCAGAGGAAACTTTCTCAGTGTGCCATTGTTTTCAGGAGACGGGGAGGAAAGTTGGCCTTTGTTCTGAAATATTCATTCATTTTCTGTATTGCTTAGTCCAATTAAGGGTCGCTGGGAAGCTGGAAGGGTAAAAAAAGCGTAGCTTATCCCAGTTATTAACAGGCGAGAGGAAGGGTACACCTGCAACAGGTTACCAGTCCATTGCAGGGCCAACACAGAGAGACAAACAACCACTCACGCTCACTCCTATTTACCAAAGAACCTAACATGCCGGAGTACCCGGAGAGAACCCACGTATACACGGGGAGAACATGCAAACTCCACACACTCCACAGTTCTGAAATAATTACCAATTCAATGGCGTTATGATGGGTGCAAAATGAATCCAGAGATACCCAAAAAAATGGCTGGAAATGAACATGTAGATCCAGGTTAAATGTCAAAAAGTTTATTTCAAAGATCTGCTTGTTTTACAGATCAGCAAGTAAACCTTTTTCGTGTCTTTTTATTACTCATTGAGCAACATTTCACAAGAGTGGCATCACACTTGTTTTACTCAACAGTGACTGGCCTGATCAGTTTCAGTGGAAGAGGTGATTAATCAGAGGATGATGAAACAATCTGAGCAAACAGGTTTGTTCATGGAAAGCTTTTTAATTATTTGTCGTCAGATCATATATATATATATATATATATATATATATATATATATATTACCTTGTTTTAATGTTTGTTTCTGTATTTGTTTCTAGTATTTTCCACAGTTTTATGTAAAAACTTTACTTAAGATGACTGTGATTTTATCAAATTTCATCATCATTTGTCCTAAATATTTGGTTGAAAAGTGAAAGGTGAAAAGACGTCTTTTTCAGGATGCAGAAAAGATGTTTATATATATAAAAAAAAAAAACACCACACCATCTATACCCACATGTTCCAATGTAGGGTTGCAGAGCCTGTCCTGAAGCAGTCACCACTCCATCATAGAGAGAAACTGGACTTTCACATCCCCAATTAACCCAAAGAGAACCTAAATTACTCAAACACACTGAGCCATATTTGCCTGTGAGACCTCAGTGGTAACCACTACACCACCATACACCAGAGTACAAGGTGAGGCAGACAGACAAGATTTTTCAGCAAATCCATGATCAGAAAATAAACAGTTCACAAAATATGGTGCATGTAAAATATTTCAAAATATTTTATACCACAACTTGTTTGGTTACAAATGGTGAAATTTAACTGCAGAAAAATAAAAAATAAAAATACACATCTATTTATTGAGTGATATTAATCAAGATATTAGGTAAACAAAGAAAATCTTATATTAACTGTGTAAGTTGGATGTCTTCGGAAAGCTCCGCTCAGTTATGAAACAGAAACTGACGTTTTGTGTCATTTTGCTTTTATTTTTCTCTTGAGTTTCTGGTTGCCGTTGGGTACAGCGAGTGCTGTTTGAAGAAATAAGTGTTTATGTTGAAGCACTCACTTAAAACCTAAATTGAAAGTGCTGCATCATGTTGTTGATAACAGGCTTTTTAACCCTTTAACTGCCTAAATAGAGATAGAGCAAATCTGTCACTGACTATAATTACAGTAACTTTGGTCTGGGTATGTAATGAGAACTTTAAAGTGTAAAAAACGTATTTCTGCAGAATAAGATTTATTTAAGTCTTTTAAAACTGATTAATTGTTTTAAAATACTTTTTTAAAAAAGCAGTTATCATTTACCTAATAAAGTAACATATTTCAGCTGATCTTAACACAAATACAACAACACATTAGGGACAAAATATCTCATCACAAAGTCTTTCTTTTCTCTTTTTTATTTTTAATATGGGCATTTCTTATTAAATAAAACTTTATGTACATCGTCTTCATTTAAATATTGCTATTTATTTTTTTTCTTCTATCTTCTTTCTTTCTTCTTAATCATGATCATATCTGTGAAATTTCCCACAGTTGTCACGCTCCACCCACCTCCAGTGAAATGAAATAATAAGCAAATCAGCCTGATGGCACGTTCTTGCAGCTGTGGTGAGAAAATTATTTAACCACTGCTTCATTACAAACATACAACCTTTCTGTGAAACTCTGGACTGGATGAGCCGCTTGTTCAGTGTAACCGTATTATGTTATAACCTTTGAAGCAGTCAGACTGTATATTTATCTACTGAGGCCACGAGAGAACATTTTTTTAACCTTTTTTTAAACCAGGAAAATCCCATTGAGATTAAAAACCGCTCAACAACTGCTCATTTGATCATAAAGAGTACGAATCAACACTTCTCTGTGATTAAAGCACAAATGTAGGGAGGCAGTAGCCCAAGCATTGTCTTGTAAATACATGTGTACTGTAATAAATGTATGAAACTGTCTTTACATGTTTATATACATGTTTATGTACATATTTCTATACTGTACATACTCACCCCATCAGACCAAATACTGTACATATTATTGTGTGTTCTTATTTGATATCACCTGTGTGCTTCTGCTTATTGCTCCTGCCCTGCTGCAACAACGCAATTTTCTTCACTGAGGGTTAATAAAGGTTTTCCTATTCTTATTCTTGTTTTATGTTCATGCTCACATCGGTTATTAGCCTTTCATAACGCTTGTAGTTGAACCTGAAAAGAGACAAAATCTTCAAGAAATGTGCATTCGTCAATGTTTTTAAATGATAAATAATTAGGAAACTACTTTAAAATTGACTTCAGACTGTTGCGGTGATAATAGTGAAGACGTTTCTGTGCTCCTCCTCCAGTAACCTGTTAATCACCTGAGGTGGCACCTGGGGTGTCCAATCAGATGTCAGAGCCCACCCCTCTAACTCTGCCCTGTGTCCTATACCCTTCTCCATACTGATTCTAAATATGTGTAACCACATGTTCCCATTTCAACATTCTCCAGTATATGGGTTGCCATTTGAGAAGGCACAACCAGATACTGGTGAGCAAAAATTAGTCACCTGTCGTCTGTCAGCGCTGTAAAGTGTTGCATCACAATGTGACGCCTGTGACTGTCAACAATGTTGAACATGTGGCTGTTCCCAGTCTCTGTTCAAGCATGTGGTTTTATTTCCTCCCAGTCTAAAAAGGGCATTGCCTTCTGGAAAACCAATATTAAAGAAGTTTTAAAGTTAATCCTGTATTTTCAAACATATTTTAGGATAGAATCACACACTCAGAGCAGGACATTTTCTTCAGGGTTAGCCTGCAGCTTTTATGTGGTGTCACAGCTCAGACATTCCAAGAAAATTACAATGCTAAGCAATTTGCTTTGTAACTGCAAGGTAAAAAACAATGAATTAATAAAAATCTGCCACCGTTGTGTCTTTTGTTCTGCCTACTGGCTCAGAGACGGTCACACCCTGAACAATGATCTCTTTAAACATAAAAATCAATAAAGCCTTTGGAACGGATGTTTCCATCCTTGTTTGTCATAACTGACTGAAAACTCCTTTTTCACTCCTGCTCTATTCAGAGTTTTATGTTTCTATTCAACTTTTAACTGGTTTTATTTAGCAGTTCTTTGTCACTGCATATGTCTAATGTTTTCTAACTTTATTCAGTCTGGGGGTTTTTTGACTTCTGTATACAAAGAAATGTGTATTTGTGGGACAGTGCGGAAACAATCACCTCAACGTCACAAAACAAAAAATATGATTGACTTCAGGGGAACAGAATTAAACAAAGCACTGTTTACATGCTGGGAGAAGAGCTGGAGGAAGGAACTCAGAGTTCAGCTCACTCTTCTGGAAGAAGCTGAGATCCTTCAGTGTCTGCACCAAGATGTTTTATATCTTCTATCAGTCTATGGTGGAGAGTTAAATCTGCTTTGCAGCAGAACCAGATCCGAAGACCTAAAGAGACTGATCCACAAATTCTGGTTCTGTTCTGGGGACTGATCTGGAGCTGCGCAAATCTCCTGAACATGATGGATAATTCCTCACATCCTTCACACAACACAGAGAGGAAACAACAGGATGTGTTCAGTCAGAGGCTTCTTCAGGTCTGCTGGAACACAGAAAGGTACATTCCTGCCAGCACCATATAGAACAGCTTGGATTTTTCTTAATTACTAATTATTTATAATCATTCTCATTTAAATACAATATTACAATTTCCTCAGAGTAAAAATAAGTTTAATTGAATTTAATTAATTTCTCTTCATTCATTTACACAGAGACTGATGGCTGGAGTTGAACTATTAACCAGCATTGGTAAAAGATTGTATGTCTAGGTACTTCATTTTCACCCAGCTGTTTTCCAGCTCCACAATAAACTCTATCAGCATGATTTATTTATTTGTTTGTTTTTGTTTTTGTTTATGTAGATACATACTTAAAAACTCAGATTTGATTTTATTCACCAATATTTTAACCCATGTGCTACAGTTTTGATAAAGTTAAATATTTGATCAGCGGATTTCTTTTTTTCCTTTCATTAATTAATCAATTAGTTGATTAATTAATTGATTAATTAATTTATTCATACATTCATTCATTTTTTTTCATTCATTTATGTATTGGGGAATTCCTCTTTGTATTCCTTGTACACTGCAATGAGAACCTTTTGCTCCAATATGATCAGATATCTGACAGCTTTTTGTCAACAGTTGCCATGGTGACACCAGGTATAAGAGCCCTATTGATGGTGAATTTGTATTGTGATTCCAAACTCTGAGTAAAGATACTCAGAGTTGATGGAAGAGATTCAAAGCAGCTGGTCTGGAACCAGAAAACCTGGACTACGTTAACCCGGACTTTCTGTTAAGACTCGATAGTTGAACTTCCTTTCTGAAAAGGCCCCAGAAGTACCTGGACTCTATTAGGTCAGGTGAGCCCCGCCTTCTTCCATCGCTGCAGGTGATTGGACAAGGCAGATCCCTGTTCTCTGATTGGTTGTGCCCCGTTCCAACCGTCTCCTCCAGGTAGCAGGTCTATACTTGAGCTCAGGTAAAACCCTCCTGAGAGCTAGAATTAACAGAAACGCTGTGGATTACGTCGACGCCTTCCTACCGTCAGTAACTGTGTAGGCCCATGAAAATTTAAATCAAATTCTTCACGAGACAAAGTTCAGCGTTCAGTTTGATGGCAACGCGTGTCGGCTTGGCCATGAATCCGCCGCATATCATCTCAGAGGAAAGGGCGGTTTTCACGCAGCTCAAACCAGTTAGGATGTCGGGAGCAGACGGCGCTGAAGATTCGTCCGTGTTTGAGGACGTCAAACCCGGGGTAAGAACCTCAGCTGTGCCGCTGAGCGCGCGGCCGAGCTTCAGATGAACCGGAGGTTCGGGCTGTCCTGGTGTTAAAACACATATTTCACGACTTTCACCAACAGTTACCTAATTAAAAGGGCAATTTTCAGGTTATTTAGGTAGAAAAAGCTGCAGACGTGATTCTGTCTGCAGTTTGTCTTTTACATGGAGATGAAGCAGCTCACCTGTGAAGGCAGGTACACAGGTTGAAGTCCTAAACAAATACCAGACAGGTGGGAAAAGTTCTTGTATTAGCTGAATCTGGAGTAACTAGTGACAGCAACACAAATGATGTGAATGAGGCTTCATTTGTTGATCATGAAAGTAATATTGGTTTTACTAGAATAAGACATGTTTCTTCACTGATGTTTTAAAAAATAAATGTGAGGAAATTCACCACATTACAGGCGTTGCAATGATTGCATTAATCTAAAATCATAGAATACATCCCAGGTTACATATTTATGTTTTTCTGAATACAATCATGCTTTTTACACATGAATATTAATATTGGAATTTCTACGCAAAGATTGGTCGGACAAGCTGAGAGCACATGTTCTGGTTTACTTACTCAGGCTTTTATCCTCATCCAAACCTACAGCGTCCTCATGCTCGTGTTGTGAGCAGGTTGCATTTTAGTCAAATCTGCAAATTTCCGCCTGGATCATCATCCTCTGTAGGCGCTGTAGCGCCTGCAGTACGCCTGAACATTTCAGGAAGTGACTCGTGGCTTGTTGCAGCAGGGGATCGTTTTTAATCAGTCCAATTAAAAACTATGTATCACAGAAAGATTATCATTTGTAATTCTGCCTTAAACATGAACAACTATATCAGCAGAGACATGGCAGCTTCATTAAAGTTACATGACTGTACAAAAGCCCTGCGTGATCACAACACGACACGAGCTGAAACCCAACGCCTCTGTATGGCGCTGAGTTTGATCCCCTGCCAGTTATCTGGTAAACAGGAGGCACAACCAGACACCTAATGCCAAAACTGGTCCCACGTGAGCAGCAGTGCAGAACCCACAGCGGTTTGACACCTTTAAAAAGGATTGTTCTTAATGGTTTGCAGCAAACCTACGTGTCGACCTATACATAAAGCGTTATTTGCCTATTCATCACAAAGCCTATTTTTTGTGCTTCCTGTTCAAAAATACACCCAAAGTAAATGAAGTATCTTCATAGCTACAAGGGTTATGTGTATAATGTTGGTCACCAAAGAAAGCCGAGACATGTGAGATTATTACAGACGTGTCAGAATCAAGATACGTCTGGTTGTGTCAGAATAAATTCACCTGGAACACAGTAGAAACTGTAAATAGTTTTCTCCTCCTAAAAGAACACCACTATATTTGTATACTATAAAGTAAAAAAAAAAAACTGAATCGTAAGTTTGCAGCCAAATTCTTATGTCTAATGAGGAACTGTGCTGCAGTAGAAAGTTAATAGAGGTTTAATAGAAGTGTTATGCAGGTAAATATCTCAGGAAGCCATCAGCCAATGGTGATGATAGACACCTCCATTCACCTTAGAAACAGCATGAGGATCCAGACAGAAGTGAAGCCTGAGATAGTCTATGATAGGAAGAGGGAATCCTTCACTATATAACCTTCATCTCTATGGAAACTAGCTGAACCTTCATGATGATTAATTTCAAACAAAGACAGTCATAGGAGAACACATTAGCAGAGGTTTTAGAGCTGGAATCAAACTTTTCACCATAAAACAGCGAAAGTACGACATAATTTCTGATTCTGGCTGCTAGCTCCAGAGTTTCTGTCCCACAGTGATGAGACAGACGTCTTTGTAACCAGCAGAGTCTCTGCTTTTATGTGGCACCTTGTTTGTGTGGTTTCCTAGAAGTAGTGAAATTAGCAGAAGCCCGAAAGTGGACAGAGCTGTTCTCGTTTTCTTACATTCCCATGTAATTACTTGGGGTTTAAACTGTGTTTGGTTTGGATGTCAGTGCATGGTAGAATGTTTTAGTTGAGTTTCTCCCGGTCGTTTTGGTACGCGACATGTTAGCGTTGCTGTTTTCTGGTGTGTGCAAAATTTGTTTGTGCTGCACAGATCTCCCTCAGCCTCTTGTAAAGGTTATTGGAGAGCTAATATAATAGCTAATATTGAATTTTATTCCAGTAGCTGTGTATTTTCTTTCTTTCTTTACCATAAAACTCTCATAATTTCATCTTATTTCTTCTTTCTGGAACAACCCATTGAATGCATTTACTTTACGAACAACAAATAAGTGAAAAACAAACTGTCTGTTTTCACTCTGTCACTCCTAACATGGCTGTGGAAACACTGCGTTTCTGTAGATTAATGTGGGACACAATAAACAGGATCGTCAGATTTCAGCAATCAGAATGTCGGACAGCTGGAAAACTTTTCTTTGTAATCCTTGACTCGAGCATCAAAAGCCAAATCCTACATTAGATTAAGTTTACAGTTAAACTCTTAAGCTGTGATAAGACTTTTGGTTTATTTCACTTATTCCGGTTGCTTGAAGTCCATATTGAGGTAAACGATCTACAATCCAGCCATGTTTTTGCCTGTTTCTCATGGCTCAAACATGCACTGCTTGGTTTTATGCAAAACATGACATCAAGTAGAAAGAAGGCATCATAGGTGAAATAGTAAGCCCTCAGGCAAATTTTTCTCAGCAGCAGCTCGAGGTTTACCTCATGTGCTCTTTATTCACCATGAAGTTTCTGCAACACAGATCAAAGGTTGATCTGAGCAAAGGAAACAAAGCCCACTCTTCATCTTTTTCTTTATGCGTTTATTTTTATTTATCTTTAATTACATTTCAAAGTTTCAAAGTAGAACAGAAAGCTTCTGTAAAACTAAAAACAATGAAAAGGTATGATTTCTGTGATTCTCTGCTTGGCTTTACTACTGAGACAGGTCTTTGTGTAATTGTGTTGCTGTTTTAAAGAGTGCTTTACTCAGCAGTGTCGTGACAGCCATATGTTGTCCGACCTGTCTGAGCAGGGCCCGCATCTCCCTAAGCCGCCCCGAGGCGAAACAGCAGATGATAAAGGCCGACCTCATGAGAAAGTCACAGCAGTGGTTAACGTCTTATGAGACTGGTCGAACAGCATCACATGTAGCTCTTTTAGCTCGTCAGGATGTTGTCGTTCTTCTGTCTCCATTTACTTGCTGCTGAGTGAAAATCAGAGATGTTTCAGCAATAGATTTATTGTCAGCCAAATTGGCTCCAGTTTTATAATAGCAAATCCAAATCAGCTCTGTGTTGTTCACCAGGTTTTTGGTAATATCTGTGTCTGGAAGCCATTTAGTGCAACTTGTTGATTCAAAGAAATAAAAGAAATAGCATGTGAAAGCTGAAAGATGGTAAGGTGATGTTTGCTGCAGAGGTTAGCAGTGATTCTTTGTTAGTTTGCAGCAGTGAGTGGGCTCAGAGTATCATAATTTGATCCCACCATCCCTTCAGGATCACAGGAAAACATGCTACTAATAAGAGTGAATGGGGAAATTTAATTACCTTGTAATATTGAGTATACCTGCAATTTAAAAAAAAAAAACAGAATACAACCCAGTTCTGTGCTGTTTTATCACTGCGGTTGTATTTACTTACAAACCAGCTGATATTAAAAATACAAAACTTCACAATTTTTTTTTTTAATGAGCTGAATGATTGGATTGCAGAAAGGTGTAGAGTTGTTATCCGTAACTCTCCAACAATCTACTAAAGGAATATAAAGTAGTCTTACAGAGAGGGAAAAGACCAACCAGTGAGCTACTAGAAACATCACATCCATGAGCATCAGTCATCTTTACAGGGTCCATGAAAACAAGATAACATGTCTTAAGCTGTTTTCATATGTTCTGTCTACAGTTCTAAAGTCCGTCACATCCTCAGCTAGAAAGTATATCAGAGATTTAATGATAGACTTTTTCTTTTCTTTTTTAGTGTTTCACTCATTCAGATCCCTGAATCACACACTCTTACTTCTTTGATGCTGTTCAGTGGAGATAAAACAGTTAAAAACAACACACACTCAGTTCAGATTTAAGTCCAATCCCAGTTCTTTCTGCTGGCTCTAACACTTGCCAACCTTCTCCTCACCCTATTCCTTAATCCTTTTTCCTTATTCCTTAATCCTTAAAAGAACAGGACCACCTTTTCCTCTGCAAAATGAAGGGAGGAGGCCAAGTGTAGGATTTGGGTTTGGGCCTTACTCTTATTGCAGAAAAATGTACAAAATGATGGCTACAAGGGTGGGGACCAGGTTAGTGATCAGCACTGTCTGCAAACTACGAACAGGCTTTTCTTCTGCTGAGGTGACTTTTTTGGGTGCAGGTCGAGCATCTCCTTGTAGTCGGTTGTGTCTTCTGGTGGCTGTTTCTTTTTCTCCTGTCTTTTTACAATGTGTGATGTGTGACATTTAGCATTAGGGTGCAATACTGTCCCATTGAAAGTTAACATGTCAGCAAGAAAGTACAGTTATTTAAGGTTATTGTCTAAACGGACCAGTATATCACAAAACCTCTGCTTATTTTCAAGATGGCCGGATTTGTGATTTGAAGTTCATAATAGACACTTTACACTAATGTACTACTTTGGTGATGAGTAGTCAAACCAGCCACATGTGAGCTGGAGTAGAGAAAACGTGCATCTTTTAAGAAGAAATCATGTGTCATTACATTTGTAAAGAACCTGTCTTTGCAAGCATCAGCATTGTGTCAGCCATGAGCTGAAAATGGTCAAAGCATTGTAGAAGCTTCTCTTTGTCCGTCTTCTCACGCAAACTCTTTTTCTTTTTTCATCTGGAACGAATCTGTTCATGTTCCTCAGCAGCATAATGGCCCAACTGGTAACTGATATGGAGGCTATTCCCAGATTCTTTTATCATTGAATCACTGTTGGCTTGCCTGTAAGACTGAAGACAGA
The DNA here is from genome assembly GCF_017639745.1 of Melanotaenia boesemani. Taxonomy (NCBI): domain Eukaryota; kingdom Metazoa; phylum Chordata; class Actinopteri; order Atheriniformes; family Melanotaeniidae; genus Melanotaenia; species Melanotaenia boesemani. The sequence goes on along the minus strand of NC_055696.1, from coordinate 28,453,227 downwards.
CGACGGGGGAAGTTACAGAGTAACTTCATGGTGACCGGATCGAGAACATGTCACCAGTTACACCTAATGATTCCTAAAGATCAATACTTTGATATACTTTAAATATTTAACGACACAGGAGCCCATGCTCCAGCCGACACGTTAGCAGACCCAACACCAGCCTCCATTCTCATGTCCTCATGCTGAACAACCTTCCTCTCCAAGCCCTTTGTTCCACTAGACTTTTCCATGCAGCTGAGGTTTGAGATGGTTGTGGTTTGACTAATGATTTGACTTCCAGGACAACACATGCAGTTGATTTGCATTTGGAGCAACTAGAGTCTACTGACTGCGAGTCTCAGCTCGTCAGAACCCAGCAGCGATCGCTGAGGGGAAGTGTGTGAGGCAACATATGGTATCTGCAGCAGAAAAGCACATAACATGCAGACTTTTAGATCTACTTTTCTGTCACGATGTCATAATTCCGTTGAGAAGTTAGAAAGTATTAGATGTGCATCTTTTAGTGTTATTGTGCTCACATCTCAACTCACTGCTGTTCATCTTGAGGGTTCTTGTGATGCAGGCTGTCACACATCTTTACTGTTGCTGTTTGCATGGACAATAACATTTTAAAGTTTTGTTTAATCAGATAGGCTTTCATTGATGGTAAAAAGGTTTTTGACTTGACTTCGGTGTAACTTTACTGGTAAACCAGCCAGCAAGAGAGCGTGTTTCATCATTTGACTCATCCTGTGCTGTTTTTTTGGTCTGTTTGCGTCATCTGTGCCCATCATGCCCGGCCATGTTTCTCCACCAGACAACACATGCTGCCCGCAGACAGTCATAGTCCTCTGTTTCCTAATGTCTTTGGTCAGCTTGCTCATCTACCGTAGCAGCAAAATCTCTCTAATGACTGCCACTGTTTACTTTTTGCTTGTCTGGGAAAACAGTCAAAACCGCTCTGAGTAGAAACAAAAGGTGAAATCATTTTGTGGTGAGGCTTAAAACCTTATCCATCTCTAAACATGTCATTCATTTTTTTTTCTGTTTTGTTTTTTGTTTCCTCACACATTAACCTGATAAAATTGAGAAGGACCTTTTTTTACTTTGCAGGAAACTATTGAACAAAGACTGATAAGAAATAAGATAAATGGATAATGAGTTATTGTTTCATTTATACATGATATCTATCACAATTTATGGACTTTGTTCTTACAAAAAAAAAAGAAGAATAACATCTAAATATATATTTCTACATATAGACAAGAAGGAGTAGGACTTTATGTAAGCTGCAGTCAGAATGTGCATCATTTCCTGCAGCATCAGGGACAAAAGAGATCCAGGTACACTTATACAACATATAAGACAGACCTGCTCTGCATTACAGATATTATTCATGTTATTATTTTCATGAATGCACATTTCTAAGTAGCAATGGTTATCATGTGTCCCAAACATTTATCAGGAAGCAGCCAAAATTTACAGCTTCAACCACAACGTACTGTTCAGACATATAGCTCAACACATTCTTATGCATGAATTGAAAAATACTTTGCTAAACCCTGAAGGAAAATATAAAATCCATGGCCCTGAAAGTAATATTGATGTTCAATAGTGTAATAAAAGAAAGTATAGAGTCCTTCATTTGTCAGGTCAACACCTCAGCAAAACAGTCCAAATCCAGAAAAGGTGAGTTTCCATCCTCAATGCTTCCACAGGAATTAAGGTCAGTAGCAGCTGCTGATCAATACATTGATTAACTGACTCTGAGCTCATTTTTAAAAGGTGCGTGTCAGCATAATGCCAAAGTGGAAAGATCTTAGAAAAGAAACTGTTGCTGCACATCAATCTGGGAAGGTTTTCGAGTAATTTCAAAACTACCTGGAGTCCATCATTCTACTGAGAAAAAGACTGAGATTGAGAAAGTTTGTTTGAACATAAAGGGAAAAATAGAAAAATGAAAGGGAACTATAACCAAAGCAAGAAATCAACACAACAAAGTTCCTCCATTCAAAAAGAGTGAGGAAGAATCACTAAAAAAAAAAACAAAACAGTCTAAATCTATCTAAACCCCAACAATCTTTATAGTCATTATATATACCATAGTCACATCCATCATTAATAATAACCACTCAGTATTACATCCTCTTATATTGAAACAACAACAGTAATAATGGTAATAGTAATAATGATAATAATAATCTGCACATACATCCAATATCTTCTTAAGAACAATACATGGAAAACATTCAAGACAGCTGCCAATCATCTCAGGAGTAGACGTCCTGGGAAGTTCAGCCCATGGAAAATTCCAATGGCTACATGTCAGAATCTCCAGACCTAATCTTAGAGAGGGTGTCTGCTTCCTGAAGCCAAACCTCTTGGAGCTGGTTCCAAGGAGGGGGGCCTGGTAGCCGAAGGTTCTACCTCCCATTCTTTTTTAGAGACTTTAGGAACCACAAGTAAACCTGTGGTTCCAGAGTTCTCTCACACTGCAGGCATGTACGGCTTGTTCGGAAGGGTGACTGACAGCAGAAAGCCTTTTCTCTCTGAAAACAACATGGCAGCACTTCTTAGGTTGGGAAAGCTGCATCTGAACAAACCAAAAGACTTCTGGACCAACGTTGTCTGGACAATGGGCAACATATCAACACAAACACCCCATAGCAGCTGTCAGCACAGTGGTGGAGGGATGATGATCTGGGCTTGTTCTGCAGCTAGGACCTGGTAAACCTGCAGGTCTGATACATAAAACCTTGGAATTGAAACAGGGTGCACTTTGGTTTTCACATGATGGTACATAAAGTTTGAAGCGTTTGATATTCTTTTTGTGTGCCAAACGTTCATTGACTGTAAATCCTCTAATCCTGCACCAGTCCTTGTTTCTCCTCCAGTGGGTTATCTCTGATTACTTCACAGCATTGTTGGGCAGTTTTATGATCAGACTAACTTTAGTTTCTCTTATGTAGTGAACGATTTATGATAAGTAAATTCTGCTAAATGTTTTCAGTTTGCAGCACTTGCCTGGAGAAGCTAAAGAGTACATGGGTCAGTTAACCATTGTCTTTATAAATCACTTTCCTGGCAAGCAAAGCAAGCTTTCCTATCTCTGCGTTCATCAGTGGCCATAAAACCTCAACATAGTCTCAAAGGTTTTGTTTTTGTTCAGATGACCTCAACATATTTTATGCTCCAAGCATACCAGGTGGCCTCAACACCACCTTTTTCTTTTTATTCTTGCTTTTTTCTTGCTATTTGTTATTTTTATGGATATCCAAAGGTGAAGGGCCCCTGTTCTTCTGCATTCCTAAAAGTCATAAAGGAAAACTGGTTTGCAGAAGTAGTCACCTGTTTGCAGTTAGCAGAATAGGAGGGTTGGGGGTCTGATAAAGATTGTAGATCTCGTAGCTCGGAGGCTTTTAGGCCAGGGTCAAAAGTCTGCTTCGGTCATTTTTCTGTGTGTTATTCCTCTGTGTTTGGACACCATATTATTTTCTGTGATGCTGGTTATTGAAGCTGTCATTCAACATCTCAGAGATCATGTTTTCAGTTCTGACTTTCCAACAATCGTATGACTGTCAGCAGAAAACAGGCTGTAAGGTTTCTGAGGATTCAAGTCTGCATGCTTATTTTCATACTGTCAGAGCAGACTGGAAGCAAATGGCTGTAACCACTATTAGGGGAAAAAAACTATTACAAATCTGGTAATGAGTATTTGGTTTGTAAATTGTGTAGCAATAATGTAAAGTGTGTGCTTTATGAAGCACCTGAAGCTGTAGTCTACAAAGGTCCTTTAAAGATGGATGTGAAAATGGTGGCAAGTATGGAAACTCCCACTCTGTGCCATAAACCTCAACCCAGTAGATAAGAGACGGTGGTTATCAGACAGAAGGATTCATGGCAGAGAAATCGTACGTGTTCTCAAATTATTAACTCAGTCAGTCTTTGGCCATAGATATTTTTTCCACATTTTATCACATAAAAACCATAAAGAGCAATCTTAAACTGTGGTTCATCAGTTCGGCTGCAAAAGCTCTTCTTTAGCATGACACATAAGAACAGTCCACTTTAAAAGTTTTTTTTTCTTATTATGTAAAACAGAGGATTTCCTTTAAGCTGGATTTTTTTTTTTTTTTTACGCTGACATTTACTGTTTAGAGAAGTTAAAGTTATACTTTTCCCGAAGTGTGCTACATTATTTTCAATGGTCTGTGTTGTAAAGATGAAGTTTGTAGTTTTAAAAGTATGAAAGTTCTATGTTTTGATGGTCTTTTGGACAAGTTGTGTTTTTTTTTGTTACATCTGTTTCTGATTGATTCCATAAAGCTTGTTGAGGTAAATCAGGAAAACTCACCATTTAGTGCAACTTCACACACATATGCATACAAATTTGACATTTAATCTGCTTTCTGACCCTTAAAACTTTGCTAGATGTCCAGCGCGCTTGAGTGCAATAGCTTATATTGTCAACAGTTTCTTAAGAAACGTAGTGTGTATCTTTGTGGTGTAAATTGTGATGGATAGCTTACCCTTTATTTTCCAGGACTTTATGTCCCGTCCAGGAGGCCTACAATCTAGCCATAAAATGTAGTGTTTATTCAGAGATTCTATATGGTAAATCCACCATTATTTATCACATTTAGATCATAAAAAAAGATCACTATCACTACTATGTTGCTAAGACACCTCTATTTAGATCTAGGAATTCTGATGTTGCCACTTCCTGTCAAACTTTCCACCAATCAGAGAGCTTAAATTGACATTGCTGTCCAATCAAGAGCAGCCAAAATCAACCAGTGAGCAGAAAGTTCTGTGTGTCTGAAAAGAAAAAAATAATGCTCCTCTATGGCTGGAATAAAGCCAAGAGGACGTTTTTGAAGCACAGTGGCACCAAAAAGCAGCTGAGCTGGAGTAGGTTATGTGAATATGTGTAAATATGGACATGTCTTGGAATTTTAAAGGTTAATCGTCATTCTTTGTTTATGCACCTATCCAACTTCATGTGCAGTAAATCTTTTCTGCACATTTATACCTGAAAAAAGACTGAAAAAAGTAGAAATGTCAGCAGGGATAAAAGATGCAGGTGAATCAGATAGCAAAAGGTGGCAGAAAAGGCCAGCAGAGGACATGACCAAGGGCACCAGAGGGTTCCTGCTGCCATCACCCCCGAGACACAGACGCCATCAGCGGGGAAGAAACAGAGAGGCAGATTTTAAGCTTTTATTTCACCAGGCACTCAGATTGCACTGAAGACGAGGCCATGTGAGCTGACCTGTGATGATTGATGGGCATCTATCCTGGCCCTGCTCAAAGAAAAATAAAAACAGATACACTTTGTTCAGTAAAAGTACAAAAGTACTATTTTATTTGCTCTAACATAGAAAAGTCACAGCTTTAAACAAAAATTTATTACACGTTTTTTACAAATACAACAATGATGTTTTTGTTTAGATGTTTGTGGAGGAAGGTAAAATTTGATCTTACTTATCTTAGTCAAACTTTCAAGTTTTATCTGGGACACATGCTTATGTCTTCTGAAAAGTATAAAAACAAAAAAAATATGTATTGTCGAGGGTACAACTGAACTTCCAAATATCCATTATCAGGAGTTCGAAAACACTGATGTCTCTGTTGTAAGATGAGGTAGAAGTGTGGGTAGCAGAAGATGTCATTAATAGTACATATTAATAAATACATAAGATATGTATATGAATAAAAATATAAAAGTATTGACACATTTCTCCAACACACCTGAATCAAATGGCTGAATTCCCTCATGCACATGTCTTTCAGCTCTGTGGAGGCTTGGTAACAAGACATTCATTTGATTCTGGTGTGCTGGAGATGGGACGCTGCAGGAAAGCAGATCTTGAGGACTGGACTTGAGCGAAAGATAGCATAAGATGATGTTAAACAGAATGTTTTTCTTTTTTTTTTTTTTTTTTTTAGATTATTCAGGTAAATTTTTAACCAGTCGCAGACAAAAGCCATTCTGGTTTTTAATTAATTTATTTGTCTGGGTAATATTCACTTTTAGAAAGGTTAGCATGTGGCTAAAGATGTGAGTCAGCTTCTCTAGAGTCCACTTACCCCAGTCTATTCTTAGAAAAGTCAAATGAAAATATATATATGCCAGCAATAAAGAGACATAACACATATTTATGCAGTATGCACACACACACACCTATCAGGTTTAGGTGCCACAGAGCTATAACCTTCCAAGTTTTTTGTATGAAAATATATCCACAGGTTATTAACAGAAGTGTGTGTGTGTGTGCGTGTGTGTGTGTGTGTTGATGGCGCTGGCACTTGAAGCAGCACTGCGTTGAAACAGGAGCTCTCTGCTCCTTTGTGCTGATTGTTCAGCTGCTGGAAGTGACCTCCAACACATCAGCGCCTCATTACGCTCATTTCTCCCAAAAGGCTTCACCGCAAGCTCCAGATCATGATCTCCTTTTGGAGGTGAAGTTCATAAAGTTCACTGTTGTCCCACTGAGAATTTAAAACCAGTTCTGAACCAATTCTCAGTCTCAGTTTTTGGCACAAATCAAAGTCATGGAGTTTAAAGAAACATAACTCAGAAAATCAGTGCTGAAAACTTCCATTTAGTAAAATTCAGGCTGCATTTCAGAGACTACAGTACAGAAGCTTGTGAAGAAGTGATTTGATGTCCTCGTTAGATAAGCTGCCCCCATTCATTCATCAGTATCAGTTTCATAATTAAACACACTCCTGTCACGTGTTTCTTTTTTTTCTCTGTTATTTTTTGGACTCTGGTTCTTCCTCATTTCTGTCACCTTTCTTTGCTGATCTCCGTTCTCTCCTCCCATCCTCTCCTTTGTCTAACTGTTGACATTGTGAGGATCCGATTTGGTCTATTTTTACCAGACAGTGTTTAGATTTCATTGCATCTTTCTCATGTCTTCAGCCTTTGTTTTGGTTTGGCTGACCTTTTTCCTTTTTGTCTCTCTCATGCATCAACCCAGTGGCCACACCCATGAAAGGATCTTACTACCTGTTTGTGTACGTTTGTGTCCTCATGTGTATTGGGGTGTTTCTCAATGCATTGTTTTGCATGAACAGCATGCATATGTACTGTACATGAGCTTTTTGCATATATGCATATATGCTCATGTGTGTGGTCTCTGCTGCACAGATCCTTGCAGCCCTCTGCAGGAATGACTGTCTGCTTCACAGACTTTGAATGGCGCACACACCTGTTAATTAGGGATGAAGAACAGATAATATGTCCCACTTAAACACAGGAAAATCCCTGCAGTTTATTTTCCTTTGCGTGTCTGGTCCTGCTAGTTGAAAATGTTTCTTTGTGTTGCTGAATCCCACCTGTTGGAAGAGCTGACATCCTCCTTGTCTTAAAAACTCCACCTGTTTTAAACTATTGAGAAGAGTGAACGATAAAGAGCAAAATGTTGTCAAATACTTTTTTTTTGTAAAAAAATAGGATGTCAAGGGAACAAATGGCTTACAGATGCAGCTATTACCTCACAATATACACTGCTTTACATCCCTGTGATTTAATTGTGTCTTTATTGGTTTATCCTGCATGAAGTGGAAATATAAAGCAAATACTTTCCCTTTGCCCAGTGGATTTGCCCCAAGAAACACAATTTCTACAGTTTTCTTGAACATTACTTCCAAACACCTTTTTGAGTTTATAATATTAACCAGGATTAATAGTGCATATACATAATTACCCTCTAATAATTATCCACAAATGACATATATGTCAGAGACTTTCATTAAGAATTAATGTTCCAGCAAGAAAGAAAACCAGTTCATTGATTTAAACATCTCCAAACATACAGCAGGTATTAACACATGGAAACAAGAATTAAACGCAGGTGAATTGCCTCCTTAGCTGCCTAATCCTCCTCCAGACTGTTTTTCAGGGCAGCGAGCTCCACCGGGAAACAGGAACGTAAAGAACAGGGGGGGTCCTGGTATCTGTGTCTCACTTTTTTTCTTGTTGTTGTTCCTCATGATTATAATTCTGTTTTAATACCTCCAGTGTCTGTTTCTCCTCATTGTTTTCTTCTTTAAAATAAGCTGAAGCTCCTCTCAGCTGTAGTCATGGTGAAGAAATCTTCCATGGAAGAAGATGTGACCTAATCCTGACAGATATTTAGTTTTCCTTTAATGTTTTCTCCCTTTTTTTCAATTTCAGACTCGACTAGAGTTGGACAAATATCTCCCAGTCACCAGTCCTCTCTTGAGTCCTTCCACTGACACCAGTGACAAGAAGTACCGACGAGAAAGCGCCTCCGTGGTGGATGAGTACTTCTCAGAGGACAAACCTGCAGCTCCTTACAGTGTCAACATCAACTTCATCCTGCCCAACACCACCCACCTCCGCACAGGCCTCTACAGGCCCAACAATAAGACCCTCACGCCACAGCAGATCAAGACAGAACCAGGGCTGGAGGTGCCCTGCTCCATCCCCACCACCACCCAGGCGCTACCAGACTTTACCTCCGTCTTCAGCGTGCCACCTGTCGTCAATAATGTGTTTATCAAACCAGACATGAGCTCAGTGGCGAGTGTCACTGTGGAGTCTCAGCAGCAGCCAAGTTTGGCCACGGAGCTTCAAATTGGACCCCCACCTCCCCAACCACAGGTCTACCACATGCCCGTCACCAGCTGTGCTGACCTCACCATGACCCTGTCACACAGCAGCCCGACAGCACAGTGCTCCAGTGGCGGCAGGACCATGCTAAACATCGGCAGCATCACTTTGCCGACGACCAGCAACAACTACATGATGGCAGAGCACCCTCTGCAGCAGCAGCAGCATCACGGCTATTACCAGGCCTCTCCAAATAACACTTCGCAACACACAGCACCCCACAGCCTGCCACCTTCACCCCCAAACTCCCAGCCAGGGAGCCCAGACGGCGAGGCAGAACTGCTTAGCTTAGCACCGCAGCCTCCACCTCCATACCAACACCGCTTGGGAGGGATGAAGGTGACAGGGTTGTCTCCGCATGCCCTGCTGATGACACACGGCCAGGGAGTCCTGACAGGCCCCAAATACAACAGGCGGAACAACCCGGAGCTGGAGAAGAGGAGGATCCACTTCTGTGACTACCCAGGTGAGTGGTCGTACGAGCCCACTGGAGTGGACTCTGTTTTACTAATGAACTTTTTCAGACTTTCAGAAGATTATCAGACTGACATGTGCACACACGGCAAGCATCTGTTTTTCTGCAAGATTTAACTTTTTGATAAACAAGTTTCTGCTAAACCACTCTAACAAGTTCCTTCAATATGCCAACATGGCTGTTGTTGTGTAAATAAACATTCCTGAGTAAAAGCACAAATCCAAGTCTGTCAGCAAAGTATTAAGTCTATGAAATGCTAGAGAACAAAAAAGAAAGAAAAACACACACACACAAAAGAACATTAACTGTTTTAGTGCACAGAGCAAAAACATTCAGCTCAACAAGTCATTAAATGTGCCTGGAAGAAAAAAATACTTGCAGTTTATTCCTGATAACTGCTTCAATAGAAAACTGAATCAAGCTGTACTTCAGTTGAAAATATAATACTTTGATGTGGATTTGTGTCAGGTTTTTGCATTTGTGTGTGAATCCTTTTAGTTTGGGGTTGGAAATCAGATCACATTTTCTCCTTTTACCCTTAAAATTCTATTAGATCACTTAAATGATCATCAGTTTCTCAGGAACGGTAGTGTGTAACTCTGTGGGGTAAATTGTAATGGATAGCTTACCTTTTAGGTCAGGGGTGCCCAAGTCCAGTCCTTGAGAGCTACAATCCTGCAACCTGTAGATGCATCCCTGCTCCAACAAACCTGAATCAAATGTTTGAGTTCCCTCATCTGCATGTCATTCAGCTCTCCAGAGGCCTGGTTTTTTTTATTCAGGTGTGTTGGATAAGGGATGCATCTAAAAGTTGGATGATAGAAGATCTCCAGAACCAGACTTGGGTACCCCTGCTTTACGTGATCTACAGAAGTTTTCCAGGCATTTATATTCCATCCAGGAGGTTTACAATCCAGCCGCTAAATGTAGTGTTTATTCAGAGACTCTGTCTGGTAATTCCACAATGATGCATGATAACACCATTATTTATCACATTTTCATCATAAGATCACTACTATGTTGCTAAAGCATTTCCACCAACGGGTATGGTTCAGGACGGGACAGTTAGGGTGAGGATACGGTCTGTAAACTGTAATCTCACTGCGTTTCTACAGCCAACTGTAGCCGTACCTGAGAATAAATGCCTCAGCTACGTAATAGCTTGAAGCCATCGCAGCGCAGCGCCTCTGTTTAAGTATAACTAAAACACAACTCGAACAAAGGAATGGCGATAATCCAACAGTTTGTGTTCTTTCTTCTTGGCGGTGCTTTTTAATGTGATTTTAAATGGAGATTTAATTGACAAAAAGAAAATATGTTGCTCTAAACAAGAAAACGTTCCTGCATTGTTTTTATGCCAGCTCGTACATGAAGTGACTTTTTTCACCAGCCAATCAACGGATTGCAGTGTGTCAAACTCCACCATTTTGGGTCGGGTCGGTTAGATTGGTACCCCAACAGAAGGGTCCCAACAAAATAGGACGGGTTGGATATTAGGGTACCCTTCCCAGTTTTTGCATGTGGAAACACAAAAAAATGCATCACGACCTGTCAGTGCAAACTGGCTGTAAACCTCTATTTAGACCAGGAAGTTATGACTTCCTGTCATACTTTCCACCAATCAGAGAGCTTAAATTGACGGTAATGTCCAATCAAGAGCAGCCAATGATCCACAAGTGAGCAGAAAGTTCTATGTGTGTCTGAAAAGAAGAAAAATAATGCTCCTCTATGGCAGGAATAAAGCCAAGAAGATGTTTTTGATACACAGTGGCACCAAAAAGCAGCTGAGCTGGAGTTGGTTTTGTGAAGATAGTAGGTAAAAAACATAAATAAGTGGAAATGAGGAAAAAGTGTAAATATGGAAATAGTTTCTGTTGTCTGTTGGTTTCAATGACAATATTTTTTCTCCTGAAAGCCAAGACCTGAGAGAATGATGTGTAGATGAGAAAAGGCTTGGTCACTGTTGATCTGTGTGTTATTTCTATAAAGTTGTGTTACTAATAAATTCTAGTTTCTTCTTTTGGTTGGCTTTTATGTTGTTATGTCTATTGATACATTCATTTTACACAATTTTAGCCTCATAATCTGAGAACTGAGGCCGTCCTGAAAAAATGTCTGCATGTTGACTGGGATTAAAAGGGCTGAACTACTGCAAGCGTTTTTACATTAGAAGAACAAAACAACCGAACCAAGGAAAAGAGGGCTTGGAGTGTTAACGGTTAAACCCTCAGATGTAATGTTGGAGACATGCATTATGTTCTTTGTGCCCATTTCTGCTGCCTGCTTCAACATCTCTCTGATTTCCTCACAGGTTGCACCAAAGTTTACACAAAGAGCTCTCATCTGAAGGCACACCAGAGGACGCACACAGGTAAGAAAACGCTTCACTATGGGTTTCTTCTTTTAAAGCCACACAAAGACCTCAGAGACACTGTTACCTAACATGAGATGGTATGACTGGAGGGTGCCAGAGAGATTTGAGCACTGATGCATGAAATACCAGTGAAGTAACAGCAGAAGACGTTCAAACTAAATGAGCCTGAACTAAATCAGTGACCAAAAAACATGTTATGATTCCCCTGCTCTTTATTTATAACTGGTGAAACAGTTTCCTGCTTCAGTGACGCTTTACTGCATGAGGAAAAATCTGAGTTTAAGGATCATGATTCTGGACAGTCGTGTGCATCAGTGTCCACAGAATAAGTTCTTTTGTTTTTAGTCATATTTTTCAAGCCTCTGTGTGTATTCCCTCTCATTGTCCAGATTTTCTCAACTTTTGGTTTCAAAGCTCCAAACACCCATCACTGTCACATTCTTGAGCCATTATCCTCTGAGTACAGTTGTTTTAAGCCTATTTATTGACATATTGCGCATTTGTCACACAGCCAGTTTCGATACACCCAGCAACGATAACAGAGATGCAGGACAACACAATAAAAGAGGAAAAATAACAGAAGGAACTTAAGTTTGCTTTAGTTTTTGTGTTTTCTCCAACATGTTGATGCATGTTCATACCTGTCCTCAGAGCTTCCCCAGAGAGGAAGAACAAAGAAGAGAGGGAGGAGGGTAAGAAGCAGAAAGAGGAGAAAACGAGGGAAGACGCGCTATTAAACGAGGGCCAAACCAGTTACTCCTGCTTTTCAGTTCCTTTTCAGAGTATGTAGATGGAGGGAAAGTAGGGGGATTTGGAGAATGGGTTAAAGCTGGTTTCAATGTTTCCTCAATGTAAGATGAAACCTGCAGACTCCAAGCAGCCTTGGAGATTTACTTGTCATAAAAGCCACAGAACTCCTCCAGTATGCAAACAAACAAACAAAGAATAAATATAAGGGACCACATGAATGCCCCGACATATAACATCTCTGTGGTCATAAATAGATAAATGGAAGTTTATGGATGTGAGTGAGGAAGTTGGGCAGTTAGGGCAGCAGGATACAGCAGCACAAGACAAACAGACTAAAATATTCTGTGTGAAGAGTACACAAGAGAAGACGGGAATAGGGGAGAAATTACACAAATGTATTGTACATTTAACAAAGGAGGGAATTAACATAAATAAATGACTCGATGCGTGCTGTAAGTTTAGACACAAAGTAGCTGCAGGATGAGGTTTCAGTTATCGTTTTTAATTAAATCAGGATGGTCTGTTTAACAGTTTCTGTTGAGCTCAAAAAGATAAACAAGCTGGCTGATTATGTTTTCACTGGCATGCTTTGGGAGTAGTTGGATCACATTGCACACTAATAATGCACAACCGCGAGAATAATTTGCACCAAGAGGAAGTGTGTTGCATTAACTTGAAACATGTAACAGCCTGAGCTGAGAGGCCTGGTTTACCTGCTCTGGTCACTTAATGAATCTACCAAAACAGACTTGCCTAATTATGCCTTGCATTCAGCTGATAACTGGAAGGATACTTGTCCGATCTCTATCACTGCAAACTACCTAACCATTAATGAAACAAGTGTTTTACTGGTGGCGAGTTATTCTGGATTCTTTGAACTGTGGAGTTCCCTTTTCCCATCCATCTCTGGTTTCAGAGGCAACAGCTTGAACAGAGGAGCTCAGGCTTCCTGTTCCTTGGTCGCTTCTTCCAGCTCATCTGGGAGAATCCCAAAGCGTACCCAGGCCAGCCGAGAAACATATGGCCTGTTTCCACTGTTTGGTCCAGTTTCAGTAAACTCTGATCTCTGATGTATTTCCACAGCCAACCGGGTATGCTGGATATAAGCCGGATAGTGATAAATACGTAAGTTACGCAATAGCATGACGTCAGCGCCGTCCTTGAATTATAAGGAAGAAAATGCAGCACAGAAACAAAGGGGGTGAATGTTGGGCGTCCAGCAGTTTGTGTTCTTTTTTTTAATCTGGCTTTAAACAACAAAGCATCCATCGTATATTCAAACATGGAGCTGTTCCTGCTTTGATCTTATTGTACATGGGAAGTAACGATGTTTTCAACCAATCAACGGACCCCAACGGAAGGATCCCAAAAAAAGTAGGACAGGTTGGATCTTCTGGCACCTTTTTCAGTTTTTTGCCTGCGGAAAAAAACAAGAAAATTATGTGTTCTGACAATGTGTCACACACTGAGCTGGACCCATTAGTAGAAACAGGGCTACAGTTCCTCCATCATTTTCTAGGTCTGCCCTCCTCCCAGAGGGATGTATCCAGAGGACCTCACCAGTGAGGCATACAGGAAACATCCTAACTGGATACCAGAGCCACTTCATCAGGCTCCTCTGGATGTTGAGGATCAAAAAGGTCAAAAAAGACATCCAATGATGATAAAGACTAATGGACTCCATTCTTCCTTGCCTGGACAAGGGTAATTTAGAAGTCTATTTGGAGCTAGGCCCTGAGGGTGGGGCTTGATAGCGAGCACCTGGTTACCGTGTCTTCACCCATGGGGCCCGGCTGAGCACAACCTAAAGAGGCAATGCCATCCTCCTTCCCATGGGCTCACCTCCTGTGGGAGAGGCCAGGGGAATCAGGCAAAATGTGAGATGGGTGGTTCCCAAAGGCGAGAACCTTGGTGGTCCGATCCTTCGCTACAGAAGCTGACACGTCACCTTTCTCTCCATTATTGCTAAGTTTACAAAATTTAGATCCCCATCAACTACATGTAAGTAGGCGATTTCTTCTTTATTCAGCAAATCACTTCCCATGAGATTTCAGAGAGGGGTCTATCATAATGCTCTTTTTTTTTAACATTGTCATCTTTTACTTTGTTTGAGCTAAATATGGGAGTGTGGGAAGGTGTATTAAAGTTTCCGGCCAGCTGTGAATTAAACCACAGACATGGTATTGATCGTTGCTGCTTAGGCCATCGCTTCTTGCTCAGTGTTGATCAACTTTGACGCTAAATAATAAATTGATTTGGCCCTAGTCACAACCTAACATGAAAAAAAATCATTATTACAAAGAGGTTTATTCTTAAAAAAAAAACAGTTCAATCCTTCATTTGTTTACACTTATAAAATTTTGAGCTGTAAATACCAGAGTGGGGTATGGCAGCAAACTTGACCATGGCTGTAGCACCACTCCAGCTCTTCAGTCTGACTTTAGTCATAGTTTTAATGAGTGTGTGTGTGTGTGTAAAGACTGCTATCAGGCCGATTAGGGAACCCTCCAGCCCTCTTCACAAACACTAACTGGGCTGATAAAGCTAAGAGGTCCACAAAGAGTTTATGGGCATCGTGGAGAACCTGAAAATGTTTGCTCTTTGACTCAGTAAAAGCAGGCGGAGATGGTTATAAAAAATTATTACACTTTAGACGCATATTACAACAGACTGTGTATAGTCATGCATGGTATGAATGGTCTGAAGAAGGGGAACAAAAAGGGTTTTATGACGAGCAACTCTTGATTTAAATAAAATTGTGTCCTTGTTCAGAAGCTATAAGTCTACAGAGAGTTCGTTTCTAATGCAGCACTTTTAAAGGTTTAGAGAAACTTGAAGCCTCTCAGAGGCTGAAATATCAGGAGCATTTTATTTACATTTCATTTGTTTTTCAATGTTTGTTCACGTAGAAAACACACCAGCGGCCTCACAAAAGCTTTTTTTGTTTCGAGTGATTGATGCACTGTCGCTGTACTTTTCTAAATGTGTGTTTTGTTGTGATTGTGAGTCTGTGTGTTCATCCATTATGGTTTATGATGTGGTCATAGTACACGAGCCCATTAACGTACGTGCTTTGGAAAGAGAGATAATAATGTAGTTTGACCATTTCTAATCAGGCACCTGGTCAAACAGTTGCTGTCTGTCCAATCCTTTTGAGGGCTGTTATTTCTGTATTTTCATTGAAAATCTGAGCAGTTCCTGCAGGTTCATCAGTGTTTGTATCGTTTCACTCCTGCAGTAAGTCATGTCTAAAACTACTCATTCCTTTAAAAGATGAAGACAAATGAAAGTATGTGTGAATGGATGGAGGTTCAGGTTTTCATCTGCCCTTTTGGCAGCTTGTCTAGGAATATATACCAGTCAAGTGTGTTTGCTCTGTGTGCGTATGTGTTGTATTTCACCAGGTTGTTTGCTAACTTTCAGGGATAATAGTCTGAGAGAGCCGGCTGTGCTTTTGACCTCAACAGTGGAGCTAAAGAGCAAAGCCAAACACACCTGTGGACTGAGAGCTTCAACCTTTTATAAGGAGCCATTTGTAGTCCACCTCCACACATAAAAGGCTGTTGGAGCAGAATATTGTCCAGATAGGAGGATGGAGTACCACTAAGACCAAAATGTCAAGTTTAGATTATTTTGTCCTTTTAGACATTAAAGAAATGACTGTTTGGGGTGTTGACCTCTTATCCTCCTATTGTTCCTCTTGTCACCTCCTTAAACACCCTTTTGCTCTTTGGACCCCATCGCTCTGGTAATAACTGTCACTGACTGATTGATGGTCAGTAGGAGAGGCTATCTAATCAGCACTAGCAGGGTCCATGGTGGTAATGAGTACTTAATGACCCACACCTCAAAAGAAAGCCACACTCTCTCTCCACATTGGTTGGTAGAAGAGTTCCTCTAAGAAAAAGACTAAACAAACATTATTAAACCAAAGGTTGAGAAGAATTTTAAATTCTTGGACCTATTCTTTTTGTACTTATGTGATAATTAAAAAAAAATAAACAGTGTTTAATGTTTTGTTTAACTCATGATCTCTCTCCCTTGTGGTTGAGGAAAGTACCAACCCTCAGTCTAAGGAATGCAGCTTTATCTCCTCTTCAACCGTGTTTGTGCTCAAGCTTCGCATTGATTCTCACACATTAATTTCCACCTCAACTATGAAAGATGACATTTTTTCCCCATTGTGTACATACCAGCCTATTCAAGAGAGCTTTTTCTTTCTCTTTGTTGATGATTAGCTCACTATTTGGCAATAACATGTTGTGGCACAGCAGTGCTTGGGTGGGGTGGGAGACCTGTCATCTTTACTAGGCTTGTTATTCTTCTGTACTTTGAATTCATTTTACAGGTTCTCAGTATTCATCTTCATATTTTTAAAAGCAGCAGGACATGTTTTGTTTCATACAGTCAACATTACATGTAGACTACATCTAACAGGATGAATCACACTACAGTTTTTATTAAATGGATTATTATTTAATTTACATTTGAAAGTTAGATGTAAATGTTTTTCATTAGATTAGATGTGTTCTTCTTGCCTTCCAGTAAAGTGTGTTGCAGATGAAGATGTTTTTTTTTTTTTAAATTAACTGTATTTTTCTAAATCCTACCAGTTTAACAAAGACATGTTGTGTAACTCTTAGTACTTTCAACTTTGCTCAATATTTTTTCACACTGGAAGACTTTCTGGAGTAGAAGAGTGTGCAAGTGAGGAGGAAGTTCATCAGGAATCAGTTCTTTGTAAATTGCTTAAATAAGAACCTGTTGACAGATGTTGTTTTTGGTTGCTGATATATATATATATATATATATTTCTAGTTGTTTTCATGTGTCCCCAGTTTCTTTAAGTGATTGAAGTTTAACTATGTGCAAGCGTAGTCAATGCATGTTTTGCATGCACATGCACACAAAAAGATCCCATGGTGCTCTCTGTTTTTCACATACTTACACACATAGCTGTCATATTTGACTCCTTTCTCTTTCACAAATAAAAGTTTTAAGTATTAACAGATCAAAACAACTACGCCACATGTGGTGCTGTTCAGACCAGTCCATCGTCTCAAACATTCACTCCTACACCAGGTTTTCTTCCTGCGTGAAACCTATACATACAAACTAAAAGCATATTTGGATTAAATCATCTGCTAAATAAATACCAATTATTTGTTTTTGGGCTTAAATTGCACTCCACTTCCTGTTTGGTCAGCTTAGAGAAACTAAAAAGTGATTGATTTCATGATTGGAGTTGGACTCCAAGCTCCACTTTAAGGTTACCATGGTGACAAGTTCCATGGAGATTTTTCTGAAACAGTCATCTTTAAAATAAACTAGTAGATTAAACATCCTGTAATTTAACACCTCTGCACCCTTGTGGTCTCTTACAGGTGAGAAACCGTACCGCTGTACGTGGGAGAACTGCGACTGGCGTTTCGCCCGATCGGACGAGCTCACCAGGCACTACCGGAAACACACCGGGGCCAAACCCTTTAAGTGCGTGGCCTGCAGCCGTTGCTTCTCGCGCTCAGACCACCTAGCTCTGCACATGAAGCGTCACCAGAACTAAAATAAAGACGTACATGCAAACCCACACTATCACACACAAGCGGTGGTATGCATCCGTAACAGCCACATGAATCTATCTGATGCTAAATTTGATGCTAGCAGACACTGAATGCTATTAACATATTTTAGTTTTGAAAATGACCAAAGATAACACCAGAACAAGTGATGTCTGTTGTCAATCATTCTTGTCATTTAGACACAATATTCACATTCAGCGCATTCGCTCAGCTAACATTCATTGTAAGAACTGTGGTGTGAAGCTCCATCCATGGATTTGGGACTCCTGATTACTTTATACAACAACAACATGACGGTCTTCTTCTCAGCATCATCACTGTCCACGTCTTTTATGGTTTTGAGGTATGAACTTTTAAAGAGAGGTGGATACACTCCCCTCTGGCCTGCCTGCCTGTGTACATACTTGTTTATATGTGTGTGTGCTTGAGAATACAATGAATGTACTGAAATTTATACTTGACCACCTGTATTTTCACTGAACGATAACATGAGTAATATCATTCCACACTGTAAGTTCCTTGTGATAAAATCTGCCGCTAACGGGCTTAAAAAGAAAAGAATCAACAGACTCAATCAGATCAGCTCTCCATGGAAAAGTTAATCATCGCCCAGTTATGCCTGTTTGTGCACAGGTAAAACCTGTCGGAAGGATTTGCCAATGTTTGTATCCGTGACATTACCGTTGTCCTGGAAACCAAGCTCCTTTGACTACAGTTTGCAGGTTGCTTGTAGTTTATCTTATTCTTTCTAGTTGTTTCCTTTCTTTAAATTCTCCTGTATTTGTTAATGCTTCAGCTTCAGAAAGACCGAGGTGGGCGGACAGTTGTTGTATAACTGGTTTCGTGTTCCTGATGGTTTCAAAGCACCATATCGCAGGTTAATCGCAGTCATTCCGTTACTTGACTGTTAGTTAAAGCTTCTGCATTTTTGTAGTTGGTTAAATGAGACTTAAATCTACCAGTTCAGCATGCCAATGTTTAGAAGAAAGGACAGAACATAAGAGGCAACTGATGGCTATTAACCAAGGCTCAACACATTTATACTTTTCTTGACAGAATAATTGGCTCAATACATTGACAAACTGGTTCTACCTGCCTATCCTAAAGCCACTTTTGTCTTTGAGACTAACACTAAAAATAGTTAGTAAGGAGGCAACAGCTTTAACCCTGGAACTCCCAATTCTGTTCAGAGGAATGTGTTTTGTAATCCAAAACCACCTCACTGTTAAACTATTACACTTTTTTCACTTGTTCTATGAGCTACATCAGAAATATCCAAGCCTTTCAGCATCTATCCCAGTTAATACCATCTTTTAGAAGTTTCTAGCACTTTGCTGTGACAGTTAAAAAGCACTTAAATTTTCAGGAATCAAGCATTTAAATGTTCTCTGAACCCACAAAATAGCTGATGAGCTTGAAATCAGACTAAGCTGAAACATGTAGGTCGTACCAGAGGACTCGTGAGATGAGTGTGGGGTATATTTTTCATTCCTCTGTTTAAGTTTTTTCATATGTGTAAAGATTTTCAGACACAAACTACATTTATAAACACATAATCACCATCTCTTTCCTCTTCCTGTTGTCCCTGTAGCGTCTCCACTACAGATTTAACATCTGTAAGATGTAAGATCTTGATGATTAGGGACCAATGATGCAGCACCGCCCGGACAGTTTGTGTAGAGGTGTACAGAGGTATAGTGTGTTAGGATGAAAACACAGTAAAACAGCTGATAAGTGAGTTATTACTTTGTTGAACAGTTTGCCTCAGCCTGTCTGAGCACACCCGCTCACATCTGGACTCAACCTTTTGTTTGATCGTCCAGCTCCGTTTTCTTAGGGTTAGTGGGCATAGCTTATAAAGTAAAATGATAAACGACTTAGGCAGGAAAGGACTCACAGA
The DNA here is from genome assembly GCF_017639745.1 of Melanotaenia boesemani. Taxonomy (NCBI): domain Eukaryota; kingdom Metazoa; phylum Chordata; class Actinopteri; order Atheriniformes; family Melanotaeniidae; genus Melanotaenia; species Melanotaenia boesemani. The sequence continues at coordinate 28,433,526 of NC_055696.1, read as the reverse complement.
AAAGGGCTTTTTTCTTTTTTTTTTTTTTTTGCTAACTTTGTGTGCCTAAAGATGAACTCAGTCAAATGACGCCACCTACAGGACAGGTGTGGAACTGCAGCCTCAGATTTATTGACCCATTATCAGGAATCCCTTTGAGGTTCAGACTTTTTTTATTAATAATGATTTGTTTTCTTTCATTCTCTGCATCATCTATCTGTGTTTAAAGGATTAAACCCTAATGTAGAGACCTGAACGGGACAGGATTTTCAATCCTGTTCCCACTCCCGAAGCCTCCCTGCATGCTCCCACCCACTTCCGCGGGACTCCCTTCACCTGATCGTCCAAGAGATTCCCACGTGTCCCCAAGGGTCCTGACAGGTCCCGAGATTTATTTAATGCAAATTCTGAAGAAGAACTTCTCATTACCATTTATGGGGGATTTTTCCAGAGGTTTAAAAAAAAAAAAAAAAAAGGCTTTTTTTCCTCTTTGTCCACAACAATTTGAAAGCGATTCCAAATGTCTGACTTCCTCCTTTTTTTTTATCTCTCACTTTGTTTGTGCCATCTCTTGTGTTTTGGTTTGACCGCCCACTCCTGCCCAAGGCTGTGTAAATCCTGCCCAATCCTGCAAGGTTTGTAGAGGGTCCTGTGGTACCCTCGGAAATTCCCGCCTGTTGCATCACTACCGTGAAGCTTCAGAAGCGTTAATGGCTGCATTTCCATTACAGTTTTTTGCTAAATAAAAGTGATATTTCTAAAATTTCACAAAGTACAATTGCAGTTTGCAGGTGTTTCCAGTGAATAGTGTTCAGTGCATAACCAACAAGTCTCGTCCCGCAAGGCTCCACATTGAGGAGGAAGGAGATTTCTAATTCTTTGTGAAACTCTTCATTTCGCTATTGTTTGCTATCAAGGATGGCAATTTTTTTTCTTTTTTTTTTACTTTATTTGTAAAAAGATTTCTGTCTCCTCCTGCATCTACTCATCATCTTTACTTGAAATGGACTGGTCACGTGACCCCCTACGTCACGTCAGGGACGTCTAAATGCGAAAAAAGTGTTTCCATTACACTTTTGCGATATACTTCTATATACACACGTCTGAAAAGCCACCTCATGAGAGCGTTAAAACTTTTTAGAGATATTTGAGTTTTTTTTACATGTAGGTGTTTCCATTACCGGTTTTTTATTGCGATATTTAGGTTTTGCGCAATTCTAGGGGTGATGGAAACGCACCTACTGGTTGAGTTGGGGAGGGGCATTGTGCTGTGTAGTTTTATTGCCTGAAGGTGGCATTGCTCTGAAACAAACCAGCTGGAGAAATGATGCTTCCACATATCTTTGCTGATTAACACTGTGCATATTCGTTTTAAAACCACTAATTTCATGATGGATATTTAGATCTCTGTAACTCTGTAACTGTGACTGGATCCTGTTGGTGTCGTGTTGAGGCTGAAGGTTTCACCCACCTGGTTTTCCATGGAGATTTAAAAAGCATGAAGTAGTGACTGGCCCACGTGTCTCCACTGTCAGTAGACTTGTGTAAAACATCTGTTATTTCAACACTATGATTGTTTTTACTTTTTAAAACTTTTGTCCCCGAGGAAGCAAGTTCTCTCCGTCTCTCTCAGGGAGGGAGCGCTGACCAACAATGTACATAACTGTAGTCTTCGATTCAGCTAAAGATTCTGTAAATATTTATTTTCTGTTGTAATATTAATATTTTTTCCTTTTTTTTTTAACTAATGGGATTTTAGATTGGTTGTATGTGAGATTGTTTTTTTTTGTTTGTTTGTTTTTTTTATATACTTAATGTGTTAAAGATAATTATCGGATTGTTAATGTTCAAATTATTAAGAACAATATTTTTTTTCTGTTTGTTCAGCAATGCTGCTGCAATGAAAAAATAAAAACATTCAGAAAATTATGATGAACTGATTTGTTGTTTCTTAATCAAGAACATTTTATAAAAGTCCATCAATTCCATGATGCCTTTTAGAATGAAAATATTCATCAATGAAGCTAAAAATTTAATACATGTTAGAAAAAAGTTAAAATGAAACTGTGAAATAAAGATGGCACATTTATTTACATTTTCTAAAATGGACAACCCACCAGGCTTTGCATGGAGGTTTAACCCTGCAACGCCTCATGCAAGAAATAATTGACAGAAAACTCAAATTTTTATCACATGTTTTATTTGGCTATTTAACAAAGTGTACAAAGAAATCAACATAAATTATTGGCACATATATATATGGTAAAATACTGTGTGATATGTTTGAATTTTCATAGTGTAAACGGTATCCACCAGGGCGCAGAAGACAATTATCAGATTGTATAGCGAATGTTCATCTGACGTCACTGCAGGTTTGTCCGCCATGTTAGGGGACCCTGGTTACTGTTTCCATCGACACGCTCGGGCTGTCATGAATTTAAAAACTACTGATCATTAAATGTTCATGCAGCAATTTTACAACCAGATGGATAAAATCCTGGGAGTCTACAAACTGTTGGCTGCAGCTACAGCATCATGCTCATCATTTATATGTTCGTTAGATATCTATTAACATTTGATATTTAAATATGTAATATTTATAGAAAGTTATATTTCATATTAATATTTATTAATAACGTTCCCCTGGAATTATTAGAGTTTGTTTCATTTTCATGTCATTCTTCTGATATATTGAAATCAAATATATTATGTGTTCTATTTTGATTAATTTCTGATAAATATATTTTGGGATTTATGAACGGAAAAGACGTCTAAAGATACAGGATTAAATAATTTTATACTGTACATCTCTAAGCAAAAGCAATAAAAATATGAAAGCAAACAGAGACATGTAAGTATATTTATTTATTACACTGGGACTCATGTTAATCAGAGAACAAACATCACAATCAGGTGGAGGAAAGTGATGTTCTCATCTGTATAAGAGGATCGGTACCGTTTCATTTAAAATCCTTAACTCTTGGAACATGAATTCTCAGGTGCACCACCTCACCTGTTCTCTCATCATTCCGTTCTTTTAGCTGACACATTGTAAAAGCAGCCATCTGCTTACATAAAGCCCAAACTGTCCTTTATATCCAACCCACGTTCAGCCAGAAGCACATCACCTGCCTGGAAAAGCTTCTGCAGAAGTCCACTGTTCTCTGGGTTGTGTTTATTACTGCAATACCTCCAAGAAAGAAACAAAGAATGAAAACCTGCTGCTTCATTTCTTTTTTAGAGCTGCTGCAGCCGATAACACAACTCAAAGAAAAGATGAAAAGCTTGTCAGAAGTCCTGAATAAGACAAAGATGAATAAGACGACATCACTGCTAAACTGCTGGAAACAGAATGTTGGTTCCCCCAACATGGAGGATCAATCCCACAGCTCTGTGCATTCATGGTGTTGAAGCACATTCTCCATAGAACAGGGTTTGGAGCAAAGTTTTTAATCAAGTGATGTGTTTTACAAATGTATTGTGTTTAATAAATAAAATGCATTAATAATATTAAGGTGATGCATTAGGTCTCAGAGGCTACATGTATTAAAGTTGATACATAAGGGGGTGAAGGGTTACAAAGTCAGTTGAACCAAACCTGACTTACAGGTGGAGCCTGTAACATGCCACATCCAATGGGTGTAGCATGTTGTTTTAGACCTCCTGGAATTGACTGAGCAGTCGGTGCAGATCTGAAACCTGTTAACACTTATCCCTGTCAGAATATTCAGCTTAGACCATTTAAGTACTTATTGACAATGAAAATGAATTCCTTCGTTCTTAGAACGGAGATAATGTGATTTCCTTGTTTTTCACTAAGCTAGCAGCAGGGATTTAAATATATCTGTTTTGAAGATATCAGAATCTTCTGTTATGTTTCAATGAGATGAACAAGCCAAACCATGTTTATTTTGAACATTAACCCTTTATCAGGCACTCGTTTAAATACTTGGAAATCTACATTTTCAACCAGTGTGTTATAAGACTGGATGAGGTTACAAGACTCGACAACTTTTTTTTTTTAAATAAAAGTTATACAGTAGTACGTGGTCAGTGATAAGATTTTTGTTTTCTAATTTTTATGCTGATGTAGTCTGATCTTTGATGACTGGTGTGGAGAACTCTGTGTGGTCCTATGATTTCATGGACTAGCATGCAAACATATTTTGTATGTCCAATGACATGTACAAACATGGTCCTCTGCCCACAAAGAGGGTAACCGTCGTTTTATGAATTTCAAATCCTAGTTATACACTTATGTTTTTCACATCACCACCCATCCCCACCAAAGCATTTTTAAACATGTAATAACCGTAATATCACACTTGACACAGCCATCCATTTTCTATACATGCTTAATCCATGGGGGGCTGGGGAAGGAACCTAAACCCAACCCTACCACTACATCACTGTGCATCCAAATACGTGTGTAAGGGAAAATGTGACAATTTTTCTTATTTTAGCATTTTTTGCATGATAGCACCTCCTCATATATAAGCATGTTCAAACTGAACATAGTTTGGATTCTGTATGCAGTTAGCATAAAGGATGCAACATTCTCTGCAAAACATGCTATTTACACACTTGGATTTTAACCCTTTCATGCATAGTGTCCATTACACTGGAGACCTATTTAAAGGCTTTTTTCTAATATGTGCATGGGTGAGAATGGCATATTTACAAATTAGTCACCTTGGTGAACATTAATACTCTGCCACTCACTGAAGAATTAATGAATGTATTTAAAAAAATTCATATATACACATACATTGTAATTACCAAGTTTGCCTCTGTGATAAACAGGAAAATAAAATAATACAGCTGTATATTAATAGAATAGATATATTAGATAAATATGAGATAGAATGGCTAAAAATTATTAAAATAAACAAAAAGCCAAATAAGACTGAAAATAAAGTGAAGTATCACTGTGAATGTCTGTAGAAGTAAAATATTGTATGTGAAGAAATTGTGTCTGTTTTTTAATAATTCATGCATCAGAGAGTTAAGGGAACACATGCTTGACTTTTATTTCGCCACTTTTCCTCTGCTTTTAACACGATCCAGCCTCATTCTTTTAAACCAGAAAGTTCAGAGAACGTTTTGATTTAGTCTGGTGAGTTGGATTTTAAACATTTTAATCAACAGGACACAAAGAGTCACAGTAAACTTCCACTGGTTCCCTGAAAGGCCATGCGCTGTCACCACTGTTATTTATTCTTCATACCGATTTGTGCTGCAATAGACACAACAATAGAGCTATCAATCATATCAATCATACAGACGACTCTGTGGTGGATGATCTTGTACACACTGGTGTGAGGAGTTATACGTCCAGGTTAACATTTTAAAAACAAAAGATATGATTTTAGGAGACACTTTAATTAAAGGCCAGACCATCGAGGGCATACAATCCTTTAAATCTCTGGGGACTGATCTTTGAAGCCAGCTGTGAAGTTCTATGTAAGAAGAGTCAACAGAATCTATTTAGGAAACTTCATATTTTTGCATTGACCGAACCCCAGCGACTATGTTTTATCCCACTTTATCTTTTTCTTTGGTGTCATGGTTCAGTCACAGATCTTTAAAGGAGAGTTGTCTTAAACTAAGTGGTTACATTTTCCACTTGTCCAGTTGGAGAGCTAACCATCATTCCTGTTTTCAAGAAACTATCAGAGGATGATGATTCCCATCTCTTACACAGTGAGTTTCATCTTCTTCCCTAAGTAGGTTCTTGGTCTCCAAAGGTAAAACTAAACGTAGCACATAGCACATTCAAGTCAATTCAAGGTGTTTTACATAAAACATTAAAAGCATTACAGATAATAAGAAATTTTAATCAAAATGATTAAAAGCAAGATAAGTTAACATGTAGATTTCATGCATAGGCGCATGAGAAAAGAAATGTTTTTGACCTGGATTTAAAAATGTCTACATTTGGTGAAAGTTTAATCTCCACTGGCAGTTTGTTCCACTTGTTTGCAGCATAACAGCTAAATGCTGCTTCTCCATGTTTAGTCTGGACTCTGGTCTGGACTAATAAACCAGAGTCTTTAGATCTGATAGCTCTGCTAGGTTTACATTCTCTGAACATATCACAGATGTATTCTGGGCCTAAACCGTCCTGTTAAAAGACCATTACAGTAATCCAGCCTACTGGAGATGAATGAATGGATGAGTTTCTCTTGGTCTTTCTGGGAAACTAAACTTTTAATTCTGTTGATGTTCTGAGCTGGTAAAAAGCTTCTTATTGACAGCTTTGATGTGGCTGCTGAGAGCCAGGTCCCTGACCCTCTTCTCTTTGCTACCTAACAGAATAATCTCAGTTTTGTCTTCATTTAATTGTAGAAAATTCTCCTTCATCCAGGTGTTTATTTGCTCCAGACACTGACACAATAAGTCTATTGGACTGCAGTCGTCTGGTGACAGAGACACATAAAGTTGTGAATTAAAGGAGCATAACATATTAACGGAGCATAATTAATCTCCTTTAATACATTTGGCAGAAATCAGGAATTATGTTTTGCAGGGGATCAGATTTCAGTACAACACCAGATCTTGCTTTCAGCAGTGTGGTTCCATTATAATCCAATAAGATCCATCCATTTTTCTCAATCTCCCTTTTCTCCTAGATCTGATAATCTTCAGTTAATCAAAGCTAATTATTTCCAGGCTATACTGATTTGGAACAGAAGTCATGGGGAAATTTCCCTGACGTAAAGGCTGTACTACCCTCCCAGCTGGATTAACCTGCTGACAATAAGCTATGTGGAGGTCTTGGTGATGTGACACACCTTCACATACAAAACCTCGCCTCTTCACATTCTCTAGACGAGTCATTTTGATGCTGTGACGTGTGACTGAAAACTGTCAATATGTCATTCAACTGCGAGGTGTCACTGATTAGACTAAAACAATTTTCTCCGTTATCTTACTGATGCTGCAAAGGAAATATTTTTTAATTTTAACTAGTGAGGAACTGGGGTTAATCCGAGTTCTTTGACCTGTACTTGCATGGATATTTGTTACAGCACCACATTTTATTTAAAGAAACATTTTTAACTGATGTAGTTAATAAATAAACTCTATCTTTACTTTAGAAACCAGGTGTACTTGTCTTCAGGGATTTGATTTTTATTGTGGAAGTCAAATTTCTGCATTACATCAATACTATACTGCCCGTGGAGAGATAACAGATTGGCAGCTTTTCACAAAAATAGAGCTGCAACAGAGTTAATCATTTCCCTGTATCGACTCCTCTGCTCCATTCTTTGCAGGTTGGCGATACCTGTTTGCTGTTGCGTGATGTGAAAAGTAACTGGGATTACATAAAAGAGCCTGCTGCTGCAACAGGGAAAAATGATGACAATTAAGCAAGAAGTCAGCACAAAGGTACTGTATAAAGGCAAAGGGTGGAGTCACCAGCATATTTTGCTGTTAGGGAAAGTAGTTATTATGTTTATGCCAAGATACTTTCAGTCTGGAGCCTCAGAGATTTGCCTCATCATCTGGGATGACGCCCTTAATGTTCTCTGTGTGTGCAGAAGATTATGAGACACTGAGAAATATGCATTGGGAGTTATGCCATTTTCAACAGTTTACTGTACATCAGGTTGTTGTTTTATGGGACAGTGCACTCATGAAAGGTTATGGAGTATTTTTGACAACTAAAGTCTTCTTGTAAAAATACAAAAATAAGAAGAAGAAGAAAAAAAGTAACACATTTCTCCAGATATGCTTGGTTGAGACTGAAACTTTTTATCCACAACCATAAAATTGTCCTTCTTTTATACATCTCATCACATTTCCTGCTTTGAAATTAATGGATTGCCAGTGTTATTGCCAATGCTGCAGGTTGCTCCCTAAAGTCACTTAGGTGACTTACCTGTTCATCTAAATTCAATTGTGCTTCCATGTTCTAGCTCATTTTCTTCATCTTTGAACATTCACCCAGGGGCCTGGTGAGGCTGACGGCTTCGTTTGCGTCTCATTCCACAGCCACAACAGTAAAACTCCTGTCAAAACTTGTTCAGCTGACTCCAAACCGCTGCTTGCAGTTCTTTCTGTGGACCAGGGTAACAGAGGAGTCAGTGTGGACTGAATAGTGGATTTGAAGGACTAAATAAGTTTGAGGATCAATGCTTCTTTCTGTAGTGTTGTACCTGGGGTCAGGTATGCTTCTAACAGCTAAAAAAGTCAGTAAAAATGATAGAGTGGAGACTTTTTATGCAGTGAAAAGAAAAATGGCATCAGTATCTGGTGCAGCCCATGTTTCTGGGCTGTTTCCCAAAAACCATCTCATGTTTCCATGTGATGGCTTTTGTAATGTTGGCATGCAGAGTCTGTGAAAATGCCCATATTCTTCCTCTACATGGTCACCTGCATGAGAATACGGGATACGATGTAATGTGATATGAAATGACGGCTCAAATAACTTTGACTTTATTGAGCCTCCAGGCTTGTAAGTTAGAAAGAATTTCTATCATCTGGGGCCTCGTGTACAAAGACTTGCATGGCATGTGCCATGAATCTGTGCGTACACATGAATCCAAGCACATTTCATTTGTACATCCCAATCAACGTGGAATCGAGCGCACATGTTGGAGTACCTGACTCCTCTCTGTCCACGCCTTCATTTAATATGCAAATCATATTTAAATGAGCGCACACCTGAGATTCCGTGATCTTAAGATCTTAAGCTGTAGTTTTACTAAAAAAAAAATAAATAGCAAAGATGCCAGAAGACTTTGGGGGCACATACTCTGTACTGTATATCGATTGAATGAAAATGTTTCCTGCTGTTGACATACACAAATTCATCACGTGATGGCACTTTTATAGCAATGTGTGTGCAGTCAATAGCGCCAATTACATCAAGAAAAACTGGCTGTCGTTGCAAATTGTGCTTTAATGTTAACCTGTTCAGCTGCATTGTATGGGAATTTGAAATACTGACATGTGGATAATTCTGTCCCAACCTGGCATGGCTCGGCTCAGGGTTGATTGACACAGTCCTGGTTGGTCTGCCAGCTCCCTCTGGAATTCCTCAGTGTGGTCAGCACCTGTATGGGCACAGGCAGCGCAAGGCTCCTCACTATGTTGCACTCCAAGGCGGGCCGCAGCTCTGACATGCGACCAGTGACATACAAGACAAGACTGTGTGTAAGTGTTTAGGGCATGTTGGGCGGTTAGAAACAACTTTATAGCGATGCATTACTGCTGCCAAACGGTGTCTGAAACTGATGTCGGTGCACAAGTGAACTCTAAACTCAGCACTGCCCACTAGTGAAAGATTTGACTCAACAACCATGGCAACACAAAGACGCATGGAAGTATGAGGACGGCGGCGTATGATGTATGTCCCTATTTATGTACCCAAGGGTGAATAAATGGGCCTTAATACTGCTAAAGCAGCCATTGGTTTTAAAGGTATTTTAGCCCCACATTGTTCATGCGTACGCCTCATTTTTGTGCACACCCTTTGTACACGAGACCCCTGTTCTGTATATAAACATGTTAATACAAAAACATACAAAGAATTTAGCAACCAAATACAAAAACCAATAAAAAAATAATAATAAATGTATGAATATTCTTCTGTTTTGATTGCATTAGTATTTTTTCAATATATTTCTATTTTTACATATTTTGACTCACATTTTGTCTTTATTCCTCTTTTTGTTTGTTTTTCTGATGCTCAACTGATCATGAGAAAAAGTAAATACTGTGTAAAGGCATTATTTTTTTCTTTTAGAACAGAACAGCCCGGGTGGCTGGGAGCAGAGGGGGCGATCTAAGAGGCCTCATTGGATGCAAGGGGAGGAAGGGGTGAGTGGTTGATGGTGCCCTGGTTCCCAAGGTGTGCGGCTGGAGCATTGGGTTGGGTTCTGGCCCACTCTGGGGCAGTTTGTGGAGCTGGCAGTTGCCGATCTTGGCCTGGGGGGTTGCATGAGGCTAAAATGATGTAAAATGAATATGAATAGATATTGCACCATAAAGGCCAACCAAAACAACAAAAAAATATTTATTACTGACAATATTTTGTAGAAATAACACACAGATCATTGGTGACCAAGCCTTTTCTCATCTGCATATCATTATTTTAAGTCTGGGCTTTCAGGAGAAAAAATATTGGCATTAAAACAAACACACTCAAGAGAAACTATTTACATAATTACACTCATTTCCAGTAATTTGTGCCACTACTTACCTACCTACTATCCTCACAAAACCAACTGCAACTCAGCTGGTTCTTGGCGCTACCATACATCAAAAACATCTTCTTGGCATCAGGCTGAACCGGCGGACACAAACGCAGGTAACTGTGAAGTTGCTTAAATAAAGCTTAACCAGAGAGAGCCAGTACAGACTTGAGGAGAGGAACAACAAGACTACACAAGGGATCTTGACCTGCGGCGCATTATTTTTCTTCTTTTCAGACACACATAGAACTTTCTGCTCACGTATTGATCTTTGGCTGCTCCTGTTTGGACATTACGGTCAATTTAAGCTCTCTGATTGGTGGAAAGTTTGATAAGTAGTGACTTCATTATAGTTTTGATGTCAAAATGGAGGTCTCTTAGCAACATAGTCGTGATAATGACTTTTTTATGCTAAAAATGTAATAAATAAGGGCGTTATCGTGGATCACTCATTGTCGACCATATAGTCTCTGAATAAACACTACATTTTGTGGCAGGATTGTAAACCTCCTGGATGGGATATAAATCCCTGGAAAACTTCGGTAGATCACCCAAAGGGTAAGCTATCCATCACAGTTTATCCCACAGAGTTACATACTACTGTTCCTGAGATACTATAGATACGATAGGGGCGGTTGAGACCTAGCAGAGTTTTAAGGGTTAATCTTTGCAGTCAGAGTAAATCTGAATACTAAGACATAAATTAAGCAGTGAAGGTAAGGTAGACATGACAAAAAAAAACAAAAAAAAAACATACATTTTTCATCACTAAGATTAAACAATTGCAGCAATACAATGCAATATTGTAGCCTTTTAAAAAATTATGTAATGTGGATCTCTACCAGAATGTCTTAGACTGAAACCAAGAAAAATTCAAAGAAGTCTGCAAAGACTGGCTTGTCTCAACAAAACCTGAAAACATCACCTGACATGCTCAGAATGGAATTCCTTGAACTGCTTTATCAGGCATTTGTTTTGTTTGTGTTTTTCTTGGACCTTGAGAACCAGCTCTGTAGACAACTTAAAGGAAACAGTCACTGAAGAGGAACAACATCAGAGTAGGTTTCAGGTGATGATCCTGTCGGCCATAAAAATGCAGTATGAAATGTTCCATCATCAGGTAAACACAGCAAGTTGGTTACTATTCCATTTAGGCTATGCTTCAAACACATTCATGCTGCAGTCGAAGCTGCGCACCTTGCAGCATGCCCGAGGGACATATGAGACGATGGAAAAAGGGAAAACAACCAGTAAAGCTGTCAAAACAGCTTATATCTGCTGCAGTATGTGTTTCTCAGACAAGCAGGGATCAGCTGTATTGTTAAATCAGACTATGATTTGGTGAAGAACCGCTTTAACAGGATCCTCATGAACCGCACTTCTTGGAAGTGTGAGGAACCCCCAGTTTCATGGTAAAGTGTCATGCTGTGTAAAAACAATGCAGGTTCCAAGAAACCCATTTGCAGCTTTTAGTTTGCTCATTTCAAAACATATCTAAGATTTGGGAGATTCGTTGGAAAATAAGCTTATACGAAAACAATATTCTTTAATAAAATAGTGTGTTCTTGTGCTCTGTAGTCTGATTTGTGAGAAAGAAAGTAAGAAGAAATCCACCATTAGCAAGCTAGCTTCCAGGTTAGCTTACGTTTGTTGCATCATCTTTTAGGCAAACCGTGCAATGTGCTGTGATTTGATCTTCCAGACTCTTTGTTTTCTGTTTCAAAGAGAAAGTTTGACTCCTTATTGTGGCAGATAACAACATGCTGGTTAACACATCAAGTTAGCTGAATTCAAAATGAGCATCAGAATGAGGAAAAGGAGGATTTAAGTGACCTTGAATATGGCATGGTTGTTGTTCTGAGTATTTACTGGGATTTTCACACACAACCATCTCTAAGGTTTACAGAGAATGGTCTGAAGAAGAGAAAATATCCAGTGAGCAGCAGTTGTCTGGACCAGAATGTCTTGTTGATGTCAGAGGTCAGAGGAGAATGGGCAGACTGGTTGGAGATGATAGAAAGACAACAGGTCACCAGATCTCAGTCCAGTAGAGCAGCTTTGGGATGTGGTGGAACGGGAGATTCTCATCATGGATGCAGCCGACAAACCTGCAGCAACAGTGTGATGCTGTCATGTCAACATGGAGCAAAACCTCTGAGACATGTTTCCAACACCTTGTTGAGTCTATGACATCAAGAATGAAGGCGGTTCTGAAGGAAAAAGGGGGCCAACCCGGTTCTAGAAGGTGGTCTTGATAAAGTGGATGATGAGTATATGCATCCATATTTGCCACTTTCTGAGTACCATTTAATTACCAAAGCAGCATACCAGTACACCCATCTGTGTCCACACTTTAGACTTGGTACAGTTGGTGTGAACACATCAAAACATAAAGAACTGATATTACAGCTACTCTTGGATTTAAGAATCAGAGGAGGTTGACACCTGAAATCACTGAATGCATTACAGGGCACTGCTACTGTCACAATTTTCACACACAAATGGAGTTGATCACCTGCACCTATGGGTGTGTCATATTAAACACATGTGAGACTAAGCTCTTAATGTTAAGTGAACATCACACCCATCAGCCACTGTATTGTTTATGTGGCACCACGTGGCAGAGCGCTGTAAATCAAAACTGCAGTCACTAGAAATGCTGCCAAATAACTGATCCATTTCACTTCAGGTCGTCCTGTATTTTGGGTATAAGACTTCATATATTTACCTTACTCTACAACATTGACTTAGATGCACACAGACCTTGTTTGCGCTGAGAATTCACACAAAAATATATTTATCCTTACGAACTTCATTTTCATGCAGTAAAATACTTAACAGAGAGAGACTTAAAATAGTACATAATCACTTGGAGGTAATAAATGTGTTGAGTAGGACAGATTTTGCTCACAGTCATAATGTGGGTCATTCAGTAATGACTGTCTTAGATTCATTGTAACTCACACCTTCAGGACATATTAATCTCCAAAGGACATAAATATCCATAAAAATGTTTATTTTACATATTTAATAATGACTGGATGACAGTGTAGACTGAAGTTACTGGCCAAGTCAGTACATTAGTTTAGAATTTTTCCAGTATTTATTCACATGTGCTTATATTTCTGTGTTTGGGAGGTAAAAACCTTTTTACTGCTAAGGCTACAGCCAGCAGTAAACTTTAATAGTAGCCTGAAGCAGGAACACAGACTAAAAACAATCACAAAGCAACAAGTTTCCTGCTTTTATTAAATTTATATGGTGCATGCTTGTCTCACTCTCCATCTGCATGAACCCAACAACTGGCGCAGAGTGTGTTAATGATTGGCCTGATCATGACTGCAGAAGGCCAATAAACGCCTTTAGGTTAAACAGCAAAGACAGACTTTCATTCACAGAAAACACACACGTTCAATAACAGGGTTTTATTGATGCAATGCATACTATGCTGTCAGGCTTTTGTTTATTTTAACAGTTTGAGGTGCAAATTAATTGATTCATGAAAAAAACGGAGTTAAGTGGGGTTTTTTGTTTGTTTGTTTCTTTTTTTTACATAACCTTAGTGCATTTTCCAACTGATCTATGTTTCATGCATGTCCAGCTGTGAGTTCACCTCTGCTGTCCTTGTCCAGTTTTATAAAGATGTTTGGCTGGTCCTCCCATGTCCTGTCATATTTCGCCCTCTGGTGGCAGAAATCCCCACTAACAAGTTCATATAGTCTCATTTTTATGTTTGTGCACTGTTTATGTGTAGTTTATTACAGCTATAATAACCTATACCACTCCCAGTTTCAGAATATGTAAAGAATTTCTGCTCTGATGATAGAATAACAATTCTATTTCAAAGGTCACTCTTTTTGACATATGTTCCACATATATATATATATATATATATATATATATATATATATATATATATATATATCACGTTGGGCACGTTAACGCATTAATCTGCTATGTATTCTGTATTCTGTATTCTGAATACAGAATACATCTGTGATATGTTCACAGAATATAAACGTAGCAGAGCTCTTAGATCCAAAGACTCTGGTCAACTAGTCCAGTCCAGAGTCCAGACCAGGGTCCAGACTAAACATGCAGAAGCAGCATTTAGTTGTTTTGCTGCAAACAAGTGGAACAAACTGCCAGTGGAGATTAAACTTTCACCAAATGTAGACATTTTTAAATCCAGGTTAAAAACATTTCTTTTCTCATGCACCTATGCATGAAATCTGCACGTTAACTTTTTAATTTATCTTGCTTTTAACCATTTTAATGTAATTTAATATTTTATTGTGCTTATGTGTTGCTGCCTTTTACTATATCTAAATATCTGTAATGCCTTTGTTTTACGTAAAGCACTTTGAATGGTCCTGTACATGAAAAATGCTATACAAATAAACTGCCTTGCCTTAATCGCTTGTTAACGCAACACTTAATTAACACCGTTAAGTACAGGTCAAAGAACTCGGATTAACCCCAGTTCTTCACTAGTTGAAATTAAAAAATATTTACTTTGCAGTATCAGTAAGATTCCGGAGAAAATTGTTTTAGTCTAATCAGTGACACCTCGCAGTTGAATGACATATTGACAGTTTTCAGTCACACGTCACAGCATCAAAATGACTCGTCTAGAGAATGTGAGGTTTTAATGTGAGGTTTTGTATGTGAAGGTGTGTCACATCACCAAGACCTCCACATAGCTTATTGTCAGCAGGTTAATCCAGCTGGGAGGGTAGTACAGCCTTTACGTCAGGTAAATTTCCCCATGACTTCTGTTCCAAATCAGTATAGCCTGGAAATAATTAGCTTTAATTAACTGAAGATTATCAGATCTAGGAGAAAAGGGAGATTGAGAAAAATGGATGGATCTTATTGGATTATAATGGAACCACACTGCTGAAAGCAAGATCTGGTGTTGTACTGAAATCTGATCCCCTGCAAAACATAATTCCTGATTTCTGCCAAATGTATTAAAGGAGATTAATTATGCTCCGTTAATATGTTATGCTCCTTTAATTCACAACTTTATGTGTCTCTGTCACCAGACGACTGCAGTCCAATAGACTTATTGTGTCAGTGTCTGGAGCAAATAAACACCTGGATGAAGGAGAATTTTCTACAATTAAATGAAGACAAAACTGAGATTATTCTGTTTGGTAGCAAAGAGAAGAGGGTCAGGGACCTGACTTTCAGCAGCCAAATCAAAGCTTCACTAAGAAGCTTTTTACCAGCTCAGAACATCAACAGAATTAAAAGTTTAGTCTCCCAGAAAGACCAAGAGAAACTCATCCATCCATTCATCTCCAGTAGGCTGGATTACTGTAGTGGTCTTTTAACAGGACTTCCTAAAAAGAGCTTTAAACATCTGCAGCTCATCCAAAACGCTGCTGCTAGAGTTTTAACCAGGACTAAGAGATCTGAACACATCACACCAGTTTTGAAATCTTTACACTGGCTTCCAGTCAGTCACAGAATAGATTTTAAAACCCTTCTGATCGTTTACAAATCCCAGAACGGTTTAGACCCAGAATACTTCTGTGATCAGAGAATATAAACCTAGCAGAGCTCTTACATCTAAAGACTCTGGTTAATTTTGTCCAGACCAGAGTCCAGACTAAACATGGAGAAGCAGCATTTAGCTGTTATGCTGCAAACAAGTGGAACAAACTTGTGTACCTGGTCTTTGAATTGTTTGTTGTCTTAACTGTGTTTGTTGGTGATAGAAATGGTTTTACTGAGCTATTAGCTGAGATTCTGGACTTTCTGTGGATACCACACATGTTTATAGTTGCATTAACACATCTAACGTTACACCCGGAAACGAAATGTTAACCCATTAACTCCCGGTAGGAGGCTGCAGGTGCAGTCAAGCTAAAAATGAAAGTTTAGAGAATTTGTAGGAAAAATCTGGATAATGAAGCACTGAAAGTGCATGGATGGAAGTTATTGTGCATATTGTGAATATTTCTTTCTCCTCACCATAGAAGCTGTGAGATTCTAATCCTGCTTTCTGTCTGTTCACCTGATGCTGATATTCATCAGATATTCTTCCTTCTGTGTTTAGAAGGAAGCAGCTTCACAGCTTTAAATTCATCCTGCTGACTTTTTACATTTTAGTTAGTAAATCCTGAATATGTCATTCTTCTTTTTTATAAATATTTGATTTTATAATTTTTTGAAGAAATGATATAATGATATATGATATAAATTATTTTAAAGAGAAACTGCTGCTAAACCTGTTTATGTGTTTAGTTCAGGGGTCTGCAGCCTTTCCAATCCAAAGAGCCATTTTTACCTCAGCTGACTAAATAAAACTCCTTTAGAGACACAAATGTTACAAGACTTTTTAAAAAGGCAACTAAATATATATATTTAATGAAGAACCACCATAGGATATTTGTTATTTTTGAAAAAAACCCATTCTTATTTCCATTTTTAGGTTTTAAAATAAAGAAAAACATAAAACCTTTATATTAAAAAAAAAAAAAAAAAAAAAGGATGAACAGACTTTCTTCTAAGGGATGTAGATATTTGTGGAAAATGATGTAAAGTAAAAAAAGAAAAAAAGTCCCTGATTTCCAACCTAATGGCAAGAAAGACAGATTTAAAAAAAAAAAATATTTTAGCCTGTAATGGTGGCAGGTAAGTGAAGCGGAACAGAGTTGACGGAGGATGGCTGAGACGAGTGGAGGAAGTGTTGCTAGGGCGGTTGGTGGCACCTGGACTGGGAATGGTCAGGAGTATGCAAGGGAAAGCGATGGTCCTGGAAGTGAATGCGAGGGGATGGAGGAGGACATGAGCGGGAGATATGGACCATGGAGTACAGCAAGTAAAAAACGTAAACTAAAATCTAGAGGTAGAACATCTTACACAGACAAGGACGGAGAATGTGATGTAGTGATAAGGAGCGATCCCGAGTACAAAGTGTTTGTGAAATTGGTCCATGAGGGAGCTACTTTTGATGACTGTGGCCCAGTTCAATTAACTAAAGCACTGCATAAGGAGTTTGGGGAGGTAAGGAATGCTAAAAAGCTAAGGAATGGGAGTCTGCTGATTACATGTAAAGATGAAGAACAACAGAGAAAAGCAACCGGTGTCACTAAAATAAATAATAATAAAGTTAAATGTTCAATGGTGTTTGACAAGAAGCTTATAAGGGGAGTAATCTCGGGAATCCCTCTGAGGGAATCAGTAGATGTCATTAAGGAAAGCATAAGTAATGCGAAGGTAAAGGAGGCGAACGACTGAAAACAAAGCGGGATGGTGCTATTACTGATAGCTTATCAATTGTCTTAACGTTTGACGAAATTAAGCTACCTGACAGAGTATTCATAGGCTACATGAGTTATGAGGTCAAGGTGTATATTCCACCTCCACTTCGGTGTTTTAACTGTCAAAAGTTTGGCCATGTAGCTGCGGTGTGTAAAGGAAAACAAAGGTGCAGTAAATGCAGCGGAGAACATAAATATGGGCAATGTGACAAGGATGCAAAGCTAAAATGTATTAACTGTGGTGGTGAACACAGTTCAGCATACAGAGGTTGTGAAGTGAGTAAGAGAATGCAAGAAGTGCAGCGGCTGAAAGTTACTCAAGGGCTATCCTATGCAGAAGCAACTAAAAAGGTTAAAAGGGCAGTGGTGGCACTGGCCCTGGCTAGTAATGAAAATAGACAAGAAGCAGTTACGTGTACAAAGTGTGACCAAATTAAAGAGGACACATTGATCATGTCTAAAAATAATTTTATCTTGTTTATGGCAGAGGTCATCAACTGCTGAGAAATTCCTGGAAGTTAAAGGTTTAATGTGGGAGTCAGTCAGAGACACCCTAAGTGAAGAGGTTCAACAGTCTCAAGCATGTGGTGGGCCGGCATAATGGTTTTCATAATTTTGCAATGGAATGCGAGAAGCTTGGTAGCAAATGGACAGGAGTTTAAGAGATACATAGATAGTCTAAATGTTAAACCACATGTCATCTGTATACAAGAGACCTGGCTGATTCCCAAATTAGACTTTGTTATTAAAGGATATACCTCTATCAGGAGAGACAGGGACACTGGGAAAGGTGGGGGAATTATAACGTTTATACAAAAAGGCATTCAACATAGAGAAATTAAAAGAGGGACTGATCTAGAATACACCCAAATAGAGGTTTGGGCTAATGAAGGCAATATTGAAATAATAAACTTCTACAACCCATGTAGACAACTTGAATTAAGCCAGCTGGCGGAGATGTGTCAGGACACAAAGGGGAGAGTGGTATGGTGTGGTGATTTTAATGCTCATAGTACATTGTGGGGGGAGAGAAATGATGCTAATGGGGATCTGATCCTAGAGTTCATGGATGAGGAAGACTTGGTCTGCTTGAATGATGGCTCTAGTACTAGGCTTGATGCTGCTAGGGGTACAGAATCGGCAATAGACCTCACTTTGTCTACTATACATTTAGCAGGCGACTGTGAGTGGGAAGTTTTAGGGGGCGATACTATTGGTAGTGAGCACTACCCTATTAGAATTCAAGTGGGGATACAAGCTGTGACTGAGCATGAAGTTGGACATGGGAGATGGCTGTTACAGAAAGCAGATTGGGACAAGTTCAGAAAGCTTAGTGATGGAATGCTGTCAGAGGTAGATACCACTAAAGATATTGAAAATCTATGTAGAGATGTTGGTGGTGCTATAATCACTGCTGCAAGTTTAGCCATACCTAAATCTAAGCCAAGGACCTTGGGCAAATTAGTTCCATGGTGGTCAAATGAGTGTAAAAACGCAATAAAAGTCAGGAACAAAGCTTTTAGAGTCCTGAAAAGAACACACAACTTCCAAAACCTGATTAAATATAAGAAAGCCCAAGCTTTACTAAGGAAGACAATAAGAGAGGCAAAGAATAGCTGCTGGAGAAAGTTCTGTGACTCCATAGGCAGCACTACACCAATAGAGAGAGTTTGGGGTATGATAAAGAAGATGCAAGGGAGTGGGAGAGAATATGGCTACCCGGTGCTGATGGATGGACAAAATGCAGTTACCAGCAGTGTGGGTAAAGCAGGAATGATAGCTGAGACACTAGGTAGGGTGCATAGCACTGAAAACCTTAACCAGACTGAAGTTAAAGCTAGAGCGGAAACGATTGAAGGCCATAAGCATGCTTTTGAAAGTACAGAAGAGGTAGGAGGAGCACTGAATGACCTGTTTACAATCACTGAACTCAACAGTGCACTAAGAAAGCTAGGTAAATCCTCACCAGGGGGGGATGAGATTTGCTATGGCATGTTGGAGAATCTGACCGATATAGGAAAGGAAGTGTTGTTGTGCTTATATAATAAGGTCTGGACAGAGGGTATAATGCCAAAAGGGTGGAAAGAGTCTATAATTATCCCTATCAAAAAGCCTGGAAAAGATCCAAAGAGCCCTAGTAATTATAGACCAATAGCACTTACATCCCAGATGGGTAAAACTATGGAAAGAATGATAAATGACAGGCTTACATATACTATTGAGTCAAAAGGTTTGTTAAAATACTACCAGTGTGGTTTTAGAAGAGGCAGGGGCACAATGGACCCTATAGTATACTTAGAGGATACTATGAGAAGGGCACAAGTAAACAGGGAGACTGTAGTGGCTGTCTTTTTTGATATTGAAAAAGCCTATGACATGATGTGGAAGGAGGGCCTTTTGATTAAATTAAGACAGATGGGGATTAAAGGAAGAGTGTTTGCATGGGTCAAGGAATTCCTATCAGATAGAATAATGATGGTTAGAATAAATGGGGTGATGAGTGAGCGATACCAGGTGGAAAATGGCATCCCACAAGGGAGTATTGTCAGCCCTATATTGTTCTCCATAATGATAAATGACATTTTTAAGGAAGTGGAGGGTCAGGTAGAAGTGGCACTGTTTGCTGATGATGGTGCGCTCTGGAAGAGAGGGCGAAACATTGAATATGTGATTAACAAGGTTCAGCGAGCAGTTGATGCAGTGGAGCAGTGGTCCATAAGATGGGGCTTTAGGATATCAGTGGATAAAACAAAGACAGTGTTCTTTTCAAAGACGAAAATCCCTAATGAGATGAAGATCAAACTTTCAGCCAATGAATTGGAGAGGGTCGGCTCCTTTAAATACTTGGGCGTATGGTTGGACCAGAGGCTAACGTGGACAGTGTACATACAAAAAATAATTGACAAATGCAAGAAAGTCATAAATGTAATGAGGTGTCTATGTGGAGTGGAATGAGGAGCTAGTAGATCTGCGTTATGGACAATTTACACAGGGCTGATCAGATCTGTGCTTGATTATGGGTGCATAATATATGGGTCTGCAGCTAAGACTCTGCTGAATAAGTTGGATGTCATCCAAAATCAAGCACTCAGACTATGCTGTGGTGCTGTCAAAACCACTCCAGTTGCTGCTATACAGGTGGAGATGGGAGATACACCTCTCCACCTCAGAAGGGATCAATTAGCTGCAGTGTATTGGGCAAACCTAAGAGGACATGATGAAAGGCATATGGGTCAGTCAGTTTTGAAAGAGTGCCAGGAACGTGGGAAAGCCCATGTCAGAAGCTTTGGTTGGGTGATCATTAGTAAGGTTCATGACATGGGGATTAGTGAACTAAAAGTGAGCCCTACTGTGCCTTTCTCAGCTGTCCCTCCATGGTCTTTTAAAGAAGTGCCCATTGATTTGGGGTTACTAGAGGCGAAACAAGAGAATAACTTAGACAAATATGTGGTACAGAATTATTTAATGGAAAAATACAATGAGGGGGTAACTCTGTATACAGATGCATCTAAAAGGACTGACAAGAGAGTGGGGGTTGCATATGTAATCCCAAAGCTAAAAATAAAAACAGGTAAAAGAATTTAATGATGACCTAGCAGTATATACAGGAGAACCGGTAGCTGTGTGGTTAGCTCTGCTGTGGGTGGAAGCTAATAGGCCAAGCAAGGCAGTTATTGCTTCAGACTCCAGCTCAGCGTTGGTCAGTATCCAGAACTTCCGGTCAGAGTCAAGGCAGGACATTGTATTTGAAATCATCCAAGTTGTTAACAACCTTCTTCAGGCAGGTATTAATCTAACGCTGGTGTGGGTCCCAGGTCATGTAGGGGTTATAGGAAATGAGTTGGCAGATAAATGTGCCAAGCAAGCAGCTGGACATACCAACATAGATATAGTAATCAAATACAGTAAAGCGGAAATCAAAAGCATGGTTAAATGCACAATAAAGGGAAGATGGCAAACATTATGGGATAATGGGCAGACTGGTAGACAGTTCTACAACATCCAGAACAAAGTGGGAAAGGGCAGGAATACAAACAGAAGTAAGAAGGAGGAGGATGTTCTGTCAAGAATGAGGTATGAGGCACACAAGGATAAATAACAGTCTGTTTATGATGAAGAAACAAGCAGATGGCAACTGTGAAGTATGTGGTAGTCCAGAGAGCATAGAGCATGTGTTTTTATATTGCCCTAAATACCAGGATGATAGGCGCATATTGGTCTCACTGTTGCAGGGACAAAAGATAACATTTAACTTGCAGGACATTCTTCAGAGAAGCTCAGGTGAAGTCTGTTTCAATTATGTATTTAGTTTCCTGAGGGCTACAGGACTAATGTACAGAATTTAGTTGTTTTTTTTTGTTTGTTTTTTTTTTTGTTTGTTTGTTTTTTTAAACGTTAGACAGGTAAGACTCATGTTCCACACCCCAGTCCAGTTGGTGGCGGTAATGCACCAGTAAGTTAGCTGCCAACCGCCTTAAAACCCAAAGAAGAAGAAGAAGAAGATAAGTGAAGCTAATGCTGCCAGAAGTAAAGTCAGCTCTCATGTGGTGAGTGAGAGACAAAATTCAGGGACAACGGAAAACTGCTTCCTCTGACGATACAGCAGGCCCTGGTGTTGGAAATCGGCATGCTGCCAAAGACAGTCAGCAGATTGAAATGGGATGGCTCCACTTTTCTAATGGAGATTATCACCAGGTCCGAAAGAGACATGAGGTGGACACGGAACTTGTCTGTCCAAAAAACAGTTACGATGGAGGAGCTGTTGATACCTGGAAAAGACTTGTTGTTTCCAAATGGTCACTGTACTAAAGGACCAGTAGAGTGCTTCATGTTTGACATTCGGGATTTCAGCCACAACATAGTTCCCCTTGAATGTACAGTGGCCCAGCTATATGAGCAGACATAGATTAGAATGCTGCACATTTACCTATGCTCCCAAGAAAAGGGCAAAGAGGATTATCCTAAAGATGTCATTCTTTCCAACACATCTTCAGATTTTGAGCCCACTGAGAACAGAGCTGTAAAGGTCATTTTTGGCACACTTGTTACCAAAGCTTTAAACACAAATCATGACTATGAAATTTGTTCAGATTCGTATATAGATTTTTGCATTGGCTTGACAGAAAGTTGCCATTTCACCGTACACAAAAGATGCTGGCATATGTTATTTCTTATTCCCTGTCTTCTTAAAAAGTAAAATTTTATTGCTTTCCTACTGTTATTGTGATGCAAAACAAATAACACTGTTGAACTGTTAAAATACATCTAATTAAACTAAATTCATTTAAACCGGTTTGGACATTTAAAACTATTTTTACGGTAGCCATAATCCTATAAATAACTATTTTGCTCTTCTTTTATAGACCAGGAGGATGCAGAGACAGACTACAAGGAATCAGAATCAGAAATACTTTATTAATCCCTTTAGAAATTCCTCAGGGAAATTTGTGACCCGAACCAGGAAATATCTTAGGAAGACAAGAAGTGATCATCAGTTGGATCATCCAGATAAATCATCAGATTCCGATCTATCACCCAGTGTCTCAACGCCGGAAAAGCATGGAATTGTAAGCTCTAATACAATACAGTATTAACAATCCAGTCTGTGATACATACTGTATATATCATTTGTTTCTCCATAAAGTACAACCATAACCTAAAAACCACAATGTTTGCAAATACAAGCAAGTGCTAATCTTCATTCCCTTATCGTGAATAATCGCCATGATACACACATAAAATTCTTTGATTAAACAAAGGCATGGCACCGGTCCCTGAAGATTCAGAGATCCCCTGTGGCTTTTTTCTTTTGTTTGTACTGTTTGGTCATTTTATGAACACAATTACCAAACTCAGTTGTAGATTAAATTACCTCTACAGAGACCTGTTGGAGTAGTTGGTCTCAGTACAGTTTCTTTGAAGTTTGATTGTGTTTGAATACTTTGATTCAGCTCTGAAAAACTCAAGTGTTGTCAGAGTTATTATAAAATTCATTTGGACCAGAGCAAAAAAACTTTAGATAGATGTGAATGTTTAGACTGCAGGAAAAGGCACATATTTTTTTAAAGTTGTTCACAGCAGCAGTTTGAGGAGGACTAGGTTTTTGCCCCAGACAACATACATTGGTAACAACAAAGTTTAAACTGCGTCTAAGCCTATAGAAGTTGGAAACATGGTTTGAGCTGAAGGCTACATTTAACAAAGATAAACAAAGATAAAAAAAAAGCTAATGTAATCCTTTTATTATAATTCAACAGGTGGGCGAATCAAGCAAGCATTTAAGACTTCCCTCTGACACGAGCTGCACAGAGATCCTGCATTCACCATCCTCTGGCATGAACCTGAAGATGCAGAACAGTTTAATAATGAGTCCGATTCCCATCTTGCCCAGGCTATCAATGCATCTCTTGAAGACTTTGAAGTACAGTTTGGGCCTGTTTCAAGTCAAGATGGAGATAGTCTTGACTCCACCCTACCCTGGAACCCAGATAACATCAACACACATCAGGTATAATGTTGGTGTATTTTGTTTAGTTTTTTTGTTCGATTTATTTAAGTTTTTTATTTAAAAAAAATTGATGAAAAAAAATCATTTTACACATTTTCAACAGCATATGTGACATATGGTGACATTTTAAAATGTCCAGTTTAGAGCAATCACAGATTTCAAATCTTAAATCCTGTTCTGTCAATTTGTTCTATCAAACTGACTATAAAAAAAGATTTATTTATTAGTTTGTTGACTTTTTTCTTCTAATGATTTGATTAATAACGACAATTAATTACTTTGTTTACTAATTTTTCAGCATTAAAACACTAAATGAAGGACCTGTATCATCAAACACTAACCCAGCCTCCCCAACTCAGTCTGTCAAGGATCCGCTGTGTTACAGTCAGACGAATCAGTGTAGTTCACCATGTCATTGATATCTTCATGGAACCAGAAGTGCTGAATGTTGAGTTAAAGATGGAGTTAAAAAATGAAAAAGCTCTTGATAGTGATGGTGTGTCAAGAGAAGTGCACTCTGCTTTCTGGGAACATTTCCTAGAACAGTGTGAGGGGGAGGATGAACGGGTTCCCAGACTACGACCAGACTTAACGGAGCAGCAGTGGCAAGCTGTTGGAAGAGTTTGGTTAAAAGGGTATTTAGACCACAACATCATACCAATCCGACTGTCACCAGCTTTTGTTAAGGAGTCAGTTCAGTCGATGAGGAACTTTTAATGATGTCATTTAGCAGATTTATATCAGGACCTGAGCAGGTGGCCGTTGAGAAAGCTCTGCAAGGCAACATGGATGAACCTGCTGAAGAAGACTTACTTGAGCTCTTTTCAAGAATGGGGTCACACTGCCTGCCCTCAAAAGACAGTTTACAGGCTTCCCTTTTAACAATGGCACATAAAGTTCTTCTCCAAGAGCCAAAGTTTGTAATAGACTGTTTTCACTCCACTATTCACAATGCTGTGCCATCACTCACCAACAAAGATAGTATAATGACACTTTATGACTCAAAGAGGCCAACTAACAAAAACGTGGCCCAAATGATAAAGCCAACAAGTGAAAGCCTGAATCCACAAGAGCAGTCAGCCCTTAACCACCTGCTGAGGTATGTGAGAAGCACTGACAGAAGAAAACTAGAGAGATTCTTACGCTTCTGCACAGGGTCCACAGTACTCTGCAAAGACAAAATTGAAGTAACCTTTAATAGTGTGACAACCCCAGAGCAGGCTGTGTTTTGTCAGTCTCTGGGGGCTTTAACTTTTGCTTCCAGCTCTGTCTCCTGTTCTGCCTCCTCCTCTCTCCGCCTCTGTCCTCCTCTTCTCAGGTGGCCAGTCTGCTGCTCCAGTCCTCCCGTGCTACCTGGCGGGGGCGTGGCCTGCTTGGGATCAAATACCAGGCTTTTCACACCTGCGTGCTCTCTGCTCGCACCAGCCTGCTCACCTGCAGCACTCCTTTTCCTTTGTTTGTGCACTCATTAGTTTATCCACTTTAGCTTTTCCACACAACACCTCCCCACAACCAACACTCCCATACACTACTGATGCTACAGATTATACACATAGGTTACACTGTTAAGCTCCGTTTATTTACTTTGGTCACCTTTTCTTAATAAATTATACTTTAATTGGCATCCCTTGTTGTCCCGCTTCCTTCTTGTCAAGCTCTCACGAGCCTGGCTTGACAATAGGCTATCTGGTTTAGGTCGGAGGTTTGTGGCACACACATGTGGAGCAGTTCTTGAGTTACCATGTACCTATAGTTCATACCCAGAGTTTCGTACAGAACTGGACAACATCCTGTCAGGCGACTGCTTTACCATGGATATTTTGTAGTAGATCAATTGGATCTTACATATTTTCCCTCCTGTTACATCTTTGGTCTTACATTCTGTGTCTGACACAAATTACGTTCTAAAGCTTTGAATTTATCAGAAAAATGCATTTGTTGCTGTTTTATTTTCTTTTAAAAGTTTTATTTAATAGATCTCTCACAGCAAAACTTGTTTTACACTTTTATAAAGTACAGCAATGTAGATAATATTTTTTTTTCTTTATTCAGGTTTTAAAAGATGTCTGTTCTTTGTATCTTTTTCTAATTTGCACTAAAATCACAAAACTTGAATTTTTTTTTTCTTTATTCTTGGTATATGCACGCAGTGATAAACAAACATTGCTGAAAAAGACTTTGGTAAAGATGTTTGGAATGTTGTTATCAAAAGAACTGAGTGATCAAGGGTTTTAGCCTTTTCTTGTTAATTTGTGAGCAAATTGATTTTGAAACTGTACTTGAGTCCAAAAGTAACGTTCAGTTTAATCTTATCAGTAAAAGATCTGTTTTCATGTCTTACCTCTTTCACTGGTATGTAATGTTTCTAAATATTCAATGATATTGTTATGAAAATCTATTAAGAAGTTACTGTGTACTGAAATAATGAAAGTTGACAAACACCATTTTGAATACCTTCCCAGTAGCTGTCTTTACCAGGTCTCATATGGGAAACATTGTTAGAAAGTATCAAGCAAAATTTTGTTCCAATAAAATATTATTTTGTTGTTTATAAAATGGCTTGTGATTGATATTTAAACAAACTGTAACAACGGTAACTCTACGGGGCAAATTACTTAGAGGAACTTATACTTCAATTTCAGTCCTCAAATACAGGTCCAAAGAAAGGTAAAATATAACTTTGCTTGTCCAGTAATAATTTAATTGTTCATACAGTCTTGTCACATAGTGCTGCCACTGTGGTAAAGTGAGAAATCAGTCCTTCCAAACGATGTTTTTTCAGAGTTTATATGAAACTTAAGTTGCAGACATACTTAAAATGCAGGTCCAATAATGTCAAACTTTGAAAATTAACATTAAATGGAGTATACCAATGTAATGTGTATATCCAAAACAAAACTATCAACATTTATCTTACATTTGTTAGAGTATAAGTACTCTGCCTTTTATACTCCGTGTTTAGGTTCAGTATCAATCAGAAAGAAATACAAAATTAATGAAAAAGTAATTTTGACTAAATTTACTCTTTGTCCAAAACAAAACTATTTTCATTTATGTAACTTATTCATTGCCATGTACTTTGGAAAATTAATATGTTTTCTTTACAATAATGACTTGGTGATGATATATGCTAGGAAATCTTAAACAATAAAACAAGATAGTGTTTGATGACACAACCTGCTGAACTTGATAAGA
The DNA here is from genome assembly GCF_017639745.1 of Melanotaenia boesemani. Taxonomy (NCBI): domain Eukaryota; kingdom Metazoa; phylum Chordata; class Actinopteri; order Atheriniformes; family Melanotaeniidae; genus Melanotaenia; species Melanotaenia boesemani. The sequence goes on along the minus strand of NC_055696.1, from coordinate 28,406,368 downwards.
ATTGTGTAATGTGTTGCTCAGATCTTGCATTCTCAGATTACAGAAAAGATGTAATCGCACTCCTCAAATGCAGGTACAAATCAAATGCTTGATAGGCATCGGATGGATTTTATAACTGACTCCACCATCAGAAGATTGCAGAGGTCATAGATGTCTGTGTCACATGGTACTATTGGTCGAGATGTGCAGTTAGTAAGACACAGCTGTATGTCAGCTCTGTTCACAGAGGAAATGCAGTCATCGACTGAGTAGAGCTCTGGAAACATGTACATTATTCTGGGTCGACCACTTGGTACTCTGTCATTCTTTGATGGTCGAATGACATGTGAATCCCAGACACAGATGATTTCGTCCAACTCGTCCTTGCAAAACATAAGAAAACAAGTCAACTAATGTATGCAGTACAGCAAAGCCTACTTATTTAGGTTTTAAGTTAAAAAAGGAGGGCTTGAAATAAAATATAGTCTTTAATAAACAAAACAAAAGGCTTACAGCATTAACTGTTTATATGACAAAAGGCCTATTATCAGTTGATTTTCATAGAAATGACTTGAACAAAATTTTAGTCCTTTTTCTTTTTTTCCAGTTTGTCTCAAAAACATCATCTCGGCTATACATTAACTTCAATCTCCAAATACCATATTGTTACACTAAAATATTCATTGCTTACCTGGATGATGCTCATGAAGCAAAACTGAATCAGATTTCTGTTTAAATATGCACCATCGAACAAACCACGGTCCTTCAGATCAACAAACAGAGATATATAGAATTCCATTGATTCCTTTCTCAGGAAACCCCACCAGTTTTCTATTCTCTGATTGGATGTGCTGGTGCCTTCAATGTAGCTATCAATAGCAGAGCCATCGTGTATATTCCAACGCAGAAAACGCTGGAAGTCTCTAACTCTGACGTTCTCAGTGCCCCGATCACCTCTGACAATCCTTGGACAGCCACCTAATCTCTCAACTTCATTCATGGAATAATCTCCAATAATCTTTGGATCACTGCTTGTTGTAAATGCATTCAACCAGATAATTTTCCGTGAAAATCCGTCACCGCAGCCGTTAATACAAATTCCAAATGGCTTTAATTTGTCGTAGGAATCCAAATGCCAAATATATTTAGGTCCCTTAGCAAAGTAGCTGCGTCGATGGAGACGTCTCGTTCTTCTGAGTTCAACACCTCTTGGGTCAAGTTCTTGTACAATCAGACGGACGTCTTCTTTCCTTACATGTAATCCATTTTTGACACACTTTGTATGCATCCACCGATACCCATGGAGTTGGCCAGATGTCTGCAGCTGTTCCTGAATGAAAGTAGTAACCTGATCAAGGCTGGTGTATCCCCTGCGCCAAAACAGACCACATGACTTTAAAACTCGTTTTAAGTGTCTTTCCGAAATAACATAACGGTGGCGCTGGGCCACTTTGTAGGCGAGTCCAAGGTTAAAATACAGCTCAGTTAAATCATGTATTGTCATTTCTATACGTCACTGTAATGAATGGACTTTTGCGCGCAAACGACATTTGGTTTCTTGTGAGCACCAGATAGTTTCTCGTGAGCACCGGAAAGTTTCTCGTGAGCACCAGATAGTTTCTCGTGAGCACGGGTTATTAGGATTTGTGTTTTTTTCTTCTGTGTCCCTTTAGGGGCTCCGTAATAATTGGCTAACTTTAGTTTAATGTTTTTATACAATCCATTCTTGAAGCAAAACACTTGAAGACAAAAGATAACGCAAATACAACAATGAAAAGGATCAGAGTAAAGAAAAATCTTACATTACCTGCCCTTTTTTAACATGACAATTTCTAAAAAAAGAAAAAAAAGAAAAAAGTTTTAAAATTAAAAAGCTGAATATCTTCTTGAAACTGAATCTTACACAGATTGAAATGTTGAAAATGTAGATAACAGTGTAAACAAGGCACTGTCGAGGAGCTTTATTTTTATTGTCACCACTAGGGGCCGTATACAGCATTTAGACGCTGAAATAGTGAAAACTATAAGGTACGAGTGTTTGTCATCGTACCACAGATGCTGTTAGTTGCAAACATGGTCCGAGAAATGCTTCACAAAACTATCGACCGTTGTGTTTACCGCTAATCTGCCGTGTTCATACTGTTCACATGAGCCCTTCTAGCTTTCAAGTCAATACAAGTGGTCTCCTTGGATGCACCCCGTGGCTGCTCGCCTCTCAGTTTTAATTGCACCAAGACACCAAAACAACACACAAACAACACCTGGGGGGCATGGCATATGGTGCATGGCGGGCGGGGCCACTTAGGTGGCCCGGCTCGCGGCTCAGTGCAGTCACTGCCCCTCAATTTTAATTGCACACAACACACACTACATAAACAGTCAGGAGCGGGGAGGGAGAGGGTATTGGGGACCTCTTACGCCCCTGCTCCTCCTGTGTGTGGCTGGGGGGGGGCGGGCGGGGGGGGGGGGGGGGGGGGGGGGGGGGGGTTGCCCCGGGGCCGGGTCCCGGGATGGCTGCGCTGGTGGGCTGCTGGCTCTATGGGGGTTGGGGCCCGCTGTCCGCTGGTCCGCCTGGGGTGTCCCCCATGGGGCATGGTGGGAGGGTTGTGTGTGGCGTGACTGTGTGGTGGTGAGCGATTGTGGGTGCGGCACGGGGGAGGGTGTGAGTGTGGGGTTATATGGGGTGCAGGTTGAAGTAGATGGGGAGTGGGGGGAGGGGGCCGATAGCACCCTGGTTCCCGGGGTGTGCGGCTGGAACATCGGGGTGTGTGCTGGCCTACGCCGGGTGGCTGTCTGGGGGGGCCTGGTCCTCCTAGGCATGTTGCGGGCCCTCTGCCTTTGAGGGGTGGGGCGGCCGCCTCTGGGCTCCCGGGGTCCTGGGCCCTTCGCTTGGGCTGCCCTGGGTGGGCCGGTCCCTGGCGGGGCCGGCGGCTGCTGATCTTGGCCCACTGGGGCCTGTGCCCCGGGACCGTGGGGGGCTCTTGCTGGGGCTCTCCTCTGCTGCCCTTCGGGTGGGGCTGGAGTTGTCTTTGTGGTGGGGTGGCATTGGCATGGGTTGGTGCTCCGGGTCTGCTGCTGAGGGCCCGGCCCAGGCCCTGGTCTGCCTCTGGCCTCCGTGGAGGCGAGGTCACATTTGCATGATCTCACTCACCACTCTTCATCACTGATCACTCCTTGTTTCTCATGCTCTGCATGCTGACACAGTCACTGAGTTGTCTAGTGGGTTTTTAATATCAAGCGATAATTATTAAAAAAGGAAAAAGAGGAGGAAAAAAAAAAAAAAAATTTGTATTTTTCCTGTGAGTTAGTATCTGGTTGCTGTTATTTCTTTTTGATTTGATTTGGTTATTATTTAAAAACTCTTAATGACTGGCAGCCCTGTTTTTTTTTTGTTTTTTTTTTTTTGTTGTTTTTTTTTTTTTTTCTGTGTGTGTGTTTCTGCTTTTGTAAAAGTTGTAGGAAATTTTCTGGTGTGTTCATGTACAGGTGTAACAGTTTGTTGTCTGGTGATGGTGTGGATTGTAGGGTCGTTTTCCTTCTGTCTGTGATCTTCTTTCCCTTTTGCTCTTTTTTTGCTATTTTCCATCTTTTTCTGTCCCCTCCGGTCAGGTCCAGCAAGATTACATAGATTCCGTGATTCAAAGTAAATAAATAAATAAATTAATCACATTATCAAGAGGAGCCTTACCCATAGGCCTCCCCATTTTGCTTGCTATGATGCTGGACAGGACAATTAAAAAAAAAAAAAAAAAAAAAAATAGTCAATACTCCAACTTGCACATGCGACACGTTACCTCGCAACGCAAGCAGCCTAAGTGCTAAACGAATGGTAGGAACGTGTGGCAGCCATGATACGTATGTGGATGCATCGTTAACAGCAAGTATATCCCGCCCCTAAGCCAGGGATACCTGCTGAGAAAGAAGAAGAGAAACACAAATTAATCACAAACACAATGTTAGTTATTTCTACATGGAGAATAAAGAGAACAGAGAGAAGCCCAGTGCACCATGGGACATCCCCCAGCAGCCTTGGCCTATAGTAGCAGAACTAAAGGGATGGATAAGTGTCACCAAGCCAGACCTACTATAAGATTTCACAAAGTTAGTTTGAAGATGATCTGAAGGCAGAGAGTGTGTCTGCTTCCTGAAGCCAATCTTGGAGCTGGTTCAACAGAGAGGAGTCTGACAAGGAGAAGCCAACTGGAGAATTTCATCTTTTTTTCCCACAGCTTTGAGACCTATGTTTCAGTCTTTCTGGTCATTGTTTAAATATGTAAATGTTATTATTAGTTACTGGTTGCTTTTATCCTATTTTGACAAACTCACTGAGCTGCATACCTTCATGACAGATGGTATCAACAAAATTTTCACTGCAGTGAGACAGCTCCCAGTTTGAGTATTTATCACTTAAATCAGTACAATTTAAAGCTTCTAAAGACACCCTTGAGGAAAAAAACATGGCAGTGAAGATGATTAGGTGTTTCATTATGACCTAGATAACATCAGGACTCTCAATTCAATTAAATTCCATTTTTCTTGTATAGCACCGATTCAAAACAAAGTCATCTCAAGGTGCTTTAAATAAGAATAAGAAGAATAAGAAAACCTTTATTAGTTCCTCAGTGAGGAAATCGTTTGTTGGAACAGTACAGGTGCAGTAAGCAGAAGCACACAGGTGATATCAAACACACACACAAATAAAAAATAATATGTACACCATATCGTCTGACAGGGTACACTGTTAAATATTGTCCCGTCAAAAAACAGTAAAGAACTGGCAGCACGGTTGCCAGCAAGTTACTGTAAAATTAACAGTGTCTTGCTGTTGCTGAAATTTACTGTTTGCTACTGTTTATGTAAATACAGCATAAAGCTGCTATTTTCTATCTTTACAGTAAAATACTGCCAAAACATTTAGCAGTTAATTAATGCTTATTTACATTTTTTCACAAGAGGTATATTTGCAGGATATTATTGTACACTGCTGTACAAATACAGCAAAAAGAACTACAATCTTGTGATATGTTAAATTATTGCTTAGCAGTCTTGCTTTAAAAATACCATATTTTAAAACAGTGTAAAAATATAACTTTTGAAATGGTGAGTTGAAATTTTAAGACAAACAATACAGCTTTAAAATGTCTTTTCAAAACATGTCACTCTTTATTAAACTTTTAAGTAACATTTAAAAAGCTTTCTTGAAAAACAAATAAAAGCCTGAGACATGTTTATGAAAAAACTAAAATTTCAGCCATTCAAAAAAGCAAACTTCATGAAGTGCAGTAGCATGAACACTTGACACAAATAAATACAAAAAATATAATCAGAATTAGTATTTAAGAAACCAAGTAAATGACTTCAATGAATGGAATTGCAAAACATTCTTATAATATTTTAAGGTAGAAAATAACAAAGCACAAAGCTTGTTCAGGTAAATAAACTTTAATTTCAGCCATATAAATAATATAAATTATCAATACCGTGTTTTAACAAGTCTTGTAGTCTGTCTAAAAACTGAACTCTGGACACGAACAGACTGGCTGAGTGAGTAGGTACGTAACTGAAAGTGGTCAAGTGAACGTCTGAATAACTTAAGTCAGTGGCTATCTGAGCTAAGTGAAAAAAAATTGTGTGTGTGTGTGTGAGAGAGAGAGAGAGAGAGAGAGAGAGAGAGAATTACTTGACTGACTGTATTATATGAAGTCCCACGCAAAGTCCATTAGTTTCTTGAGTAGACTGGAGACACGAGATTTGACTGATGTCACCTTCTTCTGGGCGATCTTTCCTGTCTTCTTTGACTGAACTGTTCCTCATCCAGCCTTGGTGCCTCTCTCGGGATTGATCTCGATGAACCACCTGAAAAATAAGAATTGGTGTTTACTAATTAAAGTTTGCTTGCTAATATAAATACAACAAAGTCTATTCTTGTATCAAGAACACCGCCCTTTACTACACAAGGTGTAGGCAATGTTACATTTTAGCATCTTTTTAGAAGTTACACATTGTCACCTGTAATCCATATACAAAAATGATTCATGAAAAGTGGTAGTTTTCACTGCCCTAATTAGTGGCAGGAAAGCTGTTTTAACAAGCTCCAGAAATCAGATGTTTTGGGCAGTTGATACTGCATCTGTGAGATTAAATGTGAGCAACACAAGGTCCTCTAAATGCTCACATCACACAATAGTAGCTGAAGGATGTAGGGATCTAGGCATCTAAGCTTTGAATGAATTCCAGTGTGCATGCAGCATCATCATGGTACTGAAGATTGAAGGCGTAGTAAGTAGAAAAAACAGCAGCAAGTCCAGTCAGAAAAGTTGTATATATACTTTGTATTATGAAATTATGTTGCAACTTTTTAGGTATCTAACTTAGTGCCCTTTTCCCCAGTATTGTTTTGCTGATATCCAGAAAACCTATGAATTATGTAATCATAAAAAAATGTATATTTTTTCTGTCATTTAAACAGTTTTAAATTTATTTTATGTTAATATTCCTTTTCATTTATGTTTCCATGTAATTTTCAGTTCAATTTCTTTATTTATTTGGTGATATTGAAGATAGCCTATCCCTACATAAAACTCACCTTGTAATTTGAAAGATCCAGTTTAGAAATCCAGCTCCACTCCGCTGTGTCACAGTTTGCTTCCCACTGAAACAAGAGTTTAAAAAGTTAGTTGCACTTCCAGTATCATTTACCTTCTGCAAATTTGAAGAGAAGGAATATCATGAAAAAAAAATTAATATTAGCAACTGTAGAAGTAGTTAATCATAGCTGGCCACGGTAACCGCTTGAAACTGCATTCAAGTGATTTAATCGTTGTTTGTGTCAGCTCAGTCTCAAATAGGACTTGAAAACTTTCAAGTTAACTTGATTCAAATCCAATGGGCATTACTTACTTTGACAATAATTTAGCTAAAGAAAACAGTTTTAGTAAAAGAATTTTAAACGTAATAAGACATAAATGCAATGTTACAAATGTTTTATTGATGTTGGGATCTAGGCTATAAAATCATCACAGCACAATATGCATTGATTACAAATGTTATGTATTTTGTCTATGCTAACAAGCAAACCAAAGAGGCACTCACCTTTTAATTCACAAGATGAAGATGGATGGAAAAAATCACAACTTGAACACATGCGGGCTCAAAGCAGTTTTCAGTTCCCACAATGCAATGAGAAAAATACTGTAAAGTACTGTCTTTTTTCCCTCTGAGCAATAATACTGTCGAATACCGTTATTTTTCATCTGAGTCATTTCACCAACCAAAATTAACAGTAATGTACTGCATTTAAACCTAACAGAATAATACTGTTGATATTTTGAGGTAAATTTACAGCAATTTCTAAAAGTGTATGTACAGTGTGTAAATATGTTCTCGTATTCTTTAAGCATTTTGAATCACTCTGTCGTTGAGTTGTGTTATATAAATTAACTTGCCTTGCCTTACATAAACATGTATATAAATATGTAAAGACTGATCACATGTGTATCTGTCTTTCGCACATCGAGGATGAATCAGTCTGTCACTGAAGCTGCTCCAGAGCAGACAGGGCGTCCTGCAGGGGGTGGGACTCATGGTCCAGCATGGATGGCAGTTTTGCCAGGAGCCTTTTGTGATCTGCACTGAGCCCAGAGAACAGCCCAGGACAGAGCTGGACTTTGCAGACATTATCAACTCAAGCTAATTTCATTGTAACCCTAAAAAATCCACATAAGTCAACCTTATAATAAATGTATTCATACAAGCCAATTCATAAGTTAAAAAAAATAATAATCTGGCTAAGGGAACCAGATTGCATAGAAACTTTTTTTCAATTCAGCCCCCCATCCTGAGCATGCACAGGGTGGCTGGTGAAAGTAAAAATCTCCCTTTTTAATGCGAAGTGAAACCTTCCGGAGGAACCTGGCTCAGGAAGGATGGCCATCTACTTACAGCAGATAGAAACAACAAGAAGAAGGAATTAACAGGCAACTTTTAATCATTTTAATGTAATTTATTATTTTATTGTGATTATGTGTTGATTATGAGTTGATGCCTTTTACTATTCTAAATATCTGTAATGTCTTTGTTTTATGTAAAGCACTTTGAATTGTCCTGTACATGAAATGTGCTATATAAATAAACTGCCTTGCCTTGCCTTGCCTTTAGCAACAAGTTAATGATACCAATTTATACATTATATATAAAGCAGAGACAAAAATGGAAAGAAGTTCTTAGCGTATCATAGGACGTCTGTCAACAGTCTAAGAGCACATTTAAGCCAGGAGGGTACAGGGGAATCAGTTTGGGCGTGGAATGCGGAAAAGTTTTGCATTTTTGGCTGAGATTGTTTTCACACTGCACTTTCCTCAAGTGGACCAAACTACAATGTCATCTAGTTACAACAGCTGCTCTCTAGGGGGAGATAAAAGAAGAAGGAAACCTTGATTGGCCAAGACCAGAAAACAGCTTGTTCACTGCAAGTAAACTATGGAGCAACAATGAATTGATGCAGGCTGGTTTCTGTTTTTACTTTGGTGTTCAGACCTAATGTGGTTTTTACCAGAATCTGTCCAGTATGAGCAGCAGGAAAGGCAGCGAGTCAGGAAGGGAGGCAATGAAGCAAAGATAAAACTCCAGAGATCTTTGCTGGTAGTTCTCATCAGAACACTCACTGTAGCTTTATGGCTCAGATGGAGACTTTTCAGGGCATATTTGGAACAGCCTAATAATAAGGAAGTGCAGTAGTCCAATGTTCAAGTAACAAAGCCATGAACTAGTTTTCTGCATCGTTTCAAGACAGGATGTCCCTAATTTTAGCAATATTACATAGGTGGAAGAAAGTGGTTATAGAAAACTGATTTATATGTGAGTCAAAGGACAGATCCTTTTCCAGAATAACTCCAAGGTTCATTACTGTAGTACTGGTGTAGTGGAATTTATTTATCAAAGATCACACACTGAGTGAGAATCAAACAAAGTATTTAATTAAGAGCTGTACAGACAATGAGAATCACACAGTCAAAGAAGCTTTGGCTGCACGAGTCTGGGGAGGTACATGTGTGCTTGGTTAATATAGCCAGAGCATGAGCTGATAACATCGAGGTCGAAGGTCATTGTAGTAAACCCCTCATGGCCTGGTACAAGGAAGAAAAGAAAAGGGGGAAGGGGAGCTCACTAAATCCTTATCTGGGTACACAGTCATTCTCCTCCCTGAGTAAAACATAAGCCAAAGCCTTAACAATGCAAAGTGTAGTCTACAAACCATAAGGGTTATGTGTCAATTTTCCATTACACTGGAAGCCAAGGTAATACCTTCCATAGTAATTATAACTAGACATCAACCTCATGCTTGTCTGAATTTAGAAGGAGAAAAATCAGCATTTGCATATAGTCATATAGTCACTTGTGCAATTTCTACAATTGTGCTCGTCTTTATTCTTCTTCTGCGTTTTTGTTTCCGTCCTGATTCACTTCTTCTTCTCTGGTTTGTTTCTCTTCCTGGTTGCATGTCGCTGTTCTACTCATCACTGCCCCCCTCGATTTCCAGTCGTATTACTCCATCTTCTGCGCCAAGTGACGGATAGCTAAGCTCCTTGAAAATGGACCAAATTACACGCATAACTGACGCAAAAGACAGACGAAACTGTCCGTCCGACTGCGAATCCTTCTTCTGTGTAAAACAGGATGAGATAAAATAAAATAATCTTTTATTTGTCCCACAGTGGGGAAAGTTTGGTGCTACAGCAGCCAAGGTGATAGTGTAAAACCAGGGCAAAAACAAAATTACAGAGGTAAGAACAAAACCTGTACAGAACAAAATCTACATAAAAATTTTATATAAAGTCTATAAATAAGTCTATATAAAAAGCATATACACAGAATGAATTTACAATATTGCACAAGTAATGATATTGCACGTCTGTGTACGTTATTAGTTTTCTGTTGTAGCTGTGCAGCTACTGGGAGCGGTTCATATTGTAGAGTCTGACAGCAGTAGGAAGGAAGGACCTGTGGTATCTCTCCTTCAAATACCACGGGTGAAGCAGTCGGTCACTGAAGGAGCTGCTCAGTGTTGTTAAAATATCCTGCATGGGGTGGGACATTTTCTCCATCGGAGACAAAAGCTTAGACATCATTCTCCTTTCCGCCACCACCTCCACCGGATCTAGGGGGCATCCCAGGACAGAGCTGGTCTTCTTAACCAGTTTGTTTAGTCTCTTCCTGTCAGCAGTCGAGATGCTGCTGCATCTATTAAGCGTTTCCTTAGGAGATACAGCCTACTCTGTCCTTTCTTGTACAGTACGTTAGTGTTGTCTGTCCAGTCCAGTTTGTTGTTCAAGTGAACACCTAGGTATCTGTAAGATGTCACCCTCTCGATGTCCATTCCCTGGATGTTCACCGGTGCTGGAGGAGAGTGTTTACACCTGTGGAAAACCACCACCAGCTCTTTGGTTTTCCCTGCATTTATCTGAAGGCGGTTCCGCTGACACCAGCCCACAAAACCCTGGATCAGTTCTCTGTACTCTCTGTCGTCTCAGTCTGCAATGAGGCCAAGGACTACAGAATCATCTGAGAACTTTTGTAGGTGGCAGTTTGCTGAATTGCTGAAGACTGCAGTGTAGAGGGTGAAGAGGAAGGGAGCCAGAACTGTTCCCTGTGGGGACCCTGTACTGCAGATAACCCTGTCAGCCTTACAGTCTCATGTCCTCACATACTGTGGTCGGTTGGTAAGGTATCCATGTTGTGAGATGCAGGTCTACCCCTGTGATTTCCAACTTGTCTCTCAGAAGTATGTGCTGTATGGTGTTGAAGGCACTGGAAAAATAAAAAAACATGATTCTCACAGTGCTCCCAGCCTTTTCCAGGTGAGAGAGGGATCTCTGTAGGAGGTAGATGACAGCATCATCCACCCCAATACCAGGCTGTTAGGCGAACTGTAGCGGATCCATTGATGGGCTCACTAGAGGCCAGAGGTGGACAAGAATCATCCTCTCCAAGGTCTTCATCAGATGGCACCCAAAATGGACAAATGCATAAATGTGCCTTAAGACATCTTTGTAATCTAACTAACTGATTGGTTTCATCAGGCTTCATGGATAAGTATATCTGAGTATCATCCACATAGCAATGAAAGTTTATGCCATGCTGTCTAATGATATTACCTAAAGGGAATGTATGTTGTGAAAAATATTGGTTCAAGTACAGAAGAACCCTGAGGAAGTCAATGACTTAAGGCCTTTATTCACTGGGACTGATGCGAATAAACGACACCAAAAAGTAAATAATTCTGAGGTGAAATATCAACATTTTTGTCTGTACACTACAAGTGTGATGCAAAATTGTGAATAAATTATAAAGATTCTAAAACAAACTTGCAAGGTGGGAGAAACAAACATGGATTCCTCATCAAGTGACGGTGATATTGGCAAAAAAAAAAAAAAAAAGCATACTGGGTACATCCGATCCTACAGAAGAAAGGAGAGCTTAGGGATTTTAATTCTTTAGTCTGGGAGCTGAAGCTCTACCAAGGCCGCTTCAGGACCCACTTTAGGATTTCTGTTGGACAATTTGAGGCTCTGCTTCAGCAGCTAGCTTCTGGCTTGAAGAAGCAGAGAAGCAATTTCAGGGTGTCTATTCAACCAAACCAGAGACTAGCTGTAGGTTTGAGGTAAAACTTCATTTTTATTACCTACTTTTAACATTCCTAATGGTGGTCAAGTAAATGGTGTCAGCTCTGCGCTGCATGTTAGTTTATGTGATTGAACAGAAGGGGATGTTTTACCCTCGCTAATCAATATGCATTTATGGAATACGTAATATACTATTTAGTATTTATAACAAGGTTTAATACTATCTATCTATCTATCTATCTATCTATCTATCTATCTATCTATCTATCTATCTATCTATCTATCTATCTATCTATCTATCTATTCATCTGGTCATCTATCTTATTAATCTGTCTACCATATTTATCTATTCTATTAATCTATGTATCCTATTTAATTTATCTAACAAGCACTATTGCTTATACTCTTGTTAGATGTGAAGCTGCAGTTTGTCATATTGTAGGCCTACTTTTACATATGCAATCACAAAGTTTAATGATCCAAGCGATTTCAGCCAAATTAGTAAACATGCTGAAAAAACCTGCAAACAAGCACTATTAAGTGGCTAATAAGGACCAAATGTATAAGATATTTACAACAGCAAGAAGGCCCTTATACAACGGTGGCGAGTGGTACATTTGGGATTTTTAAATTAATTAAAATAATTTTAAATAAAAAACAATGACAATACCACCTGGGGACTGTCACCCCAGGAAAATCTAACTAAAAGGCACAAAGGTTCAAATTAAGCACATGGACAGATATGATTCATAAATTAAAAACATCATTTTATTAAAATAATTACAGGGGTTAAAATAAAATAAAAAATCACTCCAACATAGTGTAAAGCAAGGGAGCAAATAGTGACAATGTTCAGATAGTAAACAGGAAGAGTTTGTTTCCATAGAGGTCATTCTGCCGTCAACCTGTTATGGGAACAGATGTTACCGAGAAACATTCCTCAGTCCTTTCACACATGCAAAACTTTACTGGCCCATAAGAAAATAAAGGCAGGGTAAATATAAACCTTTCATTCCATTTTCCAGATGAGACGTGTAGTTTGTTTCTCTTTGTTTTGTGGACTGGTTTGCTGTTTTTTGTTAATTTGTGCAATTTTTAGATTTTTGTTGAAATAGTAAACAACATTAAGTGGTTTTGTAACAGAATAAATGCACAAAAGGAGGCAAATATAAGGTGGATCTCATACACCCCCAGGACCCTGCCACTACTCCTGAACAAGGTGTTCGTTATGGACAATCCATGACAAGCACTGAAGTCCAACAACAAAACACCACTCAAATTCAAATCAGGGGGGGTCATTCCTCCCAATCACGCCCCTCCAGGTCCTACTCCTCCCACATGAGCACTGAAGTCCTCCAGTAGAATGAGGGAGTCCCCGGAAGGAGTGCTCTCCAGTGTTGCCAACTCCTCAGTAAGGAAAGTAGCTATTGGCTGTCCTGAAAGTCGCTAGAAGTCGCTAAATGACGTCATAGCCTAATTTGCATAACTGACAATTTGCATGTAATGTAACGGCCCATTGTAAAGAAAGAAATAACATTGTGGCGAGACAAAAGGAGAGTCAAAAACACCCTAAACATGTTTAGAACTATAAATATTTTTTTCTGTTGATTCTTGGTTTGTTTTTTTGTTTTGTTTTGCATTTTTGTCATTGAAAAAGGCCATCACTTTTAAAAATAAGCTTTAATAACCTTTGTCGAGATCCACATTAATCAATTTTGTCCTTTATTGTTAAGTGTTAGAATATTAAATTTAACCAAAGGAATGTTATGTTGGGTGGAATTGCTTGCTCTATGTCTAACCCTCCTCCTTTATCCGGGCTTGGGACCGGCAAAGTGACACAAAAGAGACACTTTGGCAGAGTTACTTAGGTTTTTTTTTTGTTGTTTTTTTTTTTTTTTTTTTTTTTTTTTTTTTTTTTCTTACTTTTAGTTTAGTTTCTAACCTTCTGCTCCACTTAGAAGCCTATAATGAGTCACAGTAAAACATGAACATTTTTTGTCAGAAATATAACATTCTTAGCTATTTTTTGGGATAGACAGTTTTAACTTTAACAACATTAACAATCTAAATGAACCAAACTGAAACAACAGGAATGACTGTGGCAATGTGAGAAAATTACAATGCAGCTGTAATTCAGGCTCATTGTTTTGTTTTGTTTGTTTGTTTTTTTGTTTTGTTTTCAGAACCCCCTGCTGTGCTGGCTCACAGAAAGAGTTCATCATCTTCATTTTGGTCAAGGCTTTCTATGCCAGGTTCAGCAACTGAGGGAGTGGTCTTGAATGAGTAAGCAGCTGATGTTCCAAAAAGCTGCAAAACATCATCAGGCAGCTTGTGCTCATAGCAAGCCTCACCATTCGGACATACAGGACAGAGTTAAGGGTCTGCAAAGACATTCGATTTCTAAGTTTGCTTTTTACCACACTCATCTGGCTGAATAATCTCTCAACTTCAGCATTTGAGTGTGGCAAGGACAACACAGAAACAGCAGCCATGGCAAGTTCTTGAAACGGGTTGATACCAGCTGCATCCCTGAACTTCCAAATTTCACTCCAGAAGCCCAGTGTGTTTTTTGTTTCATTCCACTTACTGAGATGGATGGCACGCCATTGCTGGACAATCTTGTCTATCTCTACAGGAGAGTAGCCAATGAGATTGGCTATTTTTTCTATTTGTCCCAGGCTCTTGTTGTGCTTTAGAGTTTCCTCTACATTGAAGACTGACATGTACTGCAATGCTTCGATGTTGTCCGGCAGTCTCACCCTCAACTCATTAGTGAGGGAGATGGTGAAGGCTACACACCGCTTTCGAACATTGTTCTTCTCCTCAGGTGCAAGGTGGAGCTCAGCTGCCTTTGACTCAAAAAGGTAACCAAGGTACGGCTTGGGACTGATGTATCCATCAATTGGCTCCTTGAGCACATCAATATTTGCCATTGAATTCAGCACCCTGCTACTCACAGACTTTATTAGGCTAACCAAGCTGTCAAGAAGTTTAAGAGGATCTACCTGCTCACCCTCAAAAGCCTTGATGGCCAACTGTACCTCACCAAGCACTGACTTCAAAAAAGAGTATGTTTTTGAGTTGTCATGTGTTTTTTTATATCACAGAGTTTGGCATAGAAATCAGCCTTACAATACAGGCAGTATGCCCTTGTATCGTCTCCAATAAACGGCTTCAACCAGCCTTTGAATTCAGGGTTTGATTCCCACTCCTTTCTATACTTTTGAGTGTACAGTTTAGACTGAGACATGATGAGCTAGCTAGCTAGCTAGATGTTTAGCTTAGTCACAAAAAGGCGCACACACTACACAGTGAACGAGATGAGTAAGTGACTAAGGCTGTGAGTCAAATGCAATTATTTATTTTAGTCTGACAGCGACAAAACATTTACATCCCGCTCTGTAAGCCAGGGCGGGATCGCCGGTGCCTTTGCGCACGCGCAATTCATTTTCACCGTGTAAGCGGAGCGATGCAGGTCTCCTCTCTGCTGCTTTGACTGCAGCCTCTGCCCGAGCTACTGTGAGCCGGTGTGAGTGCTTTGGGGACGGGGAGGGGCTCCTGCAGCACACGCTGCTCGTTCACGACAGTAACTGCAGAACAATATGTGCTTTCAAAGACTCTCCAAAACACCAGAAAGTCTCCAATAGCTACAGTAAAAGTCGCTAGATTTGTCGCTAGTCGCTTTTGACAAAAAAAGTCGCCAAGAGGGTTTGGAAAGTCGCCAGATTTAGCGAGAAACTCGCCAAGTTGGCAACACTGGTGCTCTCCAACACCCCTTCCAAGAACTCCAAAAAGGATGGGTACTTTGAACTGCTGTTTGGTGCATAAGCACAAACAACAGTTAGGACCCGTCCCCCCACCTGAAGGCAGAGGGAGGCTACCCTCTCCTCCACCAGGGTAAACCCCAAAGTACAGGTGCCAAGTCTGGGGGCAATGAGAGTGCCCACACCTGCTTGGCACTTCTCACCGGGTCAAGTCCAGAGTGGAAAGGGGTCCAGCCCTTCTTGACAACAGTGGGTCCAGAGCCCAAGCCGTGCATCAAAGTGAGTCCGACTATATCTAGCTGGAACCGATCAACACCAGCTCAGGCTCCTTCCTCGCCAGGGAGGTGACGTGTCACATCCCTAGAGCTAGCTTCTGCAGATGAGGATCAGACCGCCAGGGTCTCCGTCTTCGGCCGCTGCTCAGCTCACACTGCACCCGACCCCTATGGCCCCTCCTGCAGGTGGTGAGCCCACAGGAAGAGGGGGCCCATGTCACCCTTTTGGGCTAAGCCTGACCGGGCCCCATGGGTGAACATCTTATAATACCATCTCATTAAACTTTTGAAATGGTAGTATTATTTGCATATTAGCAGGATGTAATTTTAATGCTATATGATGTGATATAAATATAAAAAAATGGGAAAAATATTTCCTGCCAAAAAGAATTATTGGCATGACATGTTTTCTTGCATTTGGGGTTATGTGTGTCTCCTTTAAACACGGAAATACGTGATTTTTCTAATGTAACTTGTGGTAATTATTTCCTTAGTAGCATTATGTAATCCTGAGAACATTTTACCTAATAAATGTATAAACATTTTGGTTTAAGTAAGAGAAAGTAAAGCATTTTATATGTTGTTTTATTATTCAAGATTCTAGGTGTTTATTATCATTTTCCCAGTAAGGAAACAAGTTTCCCTGAACAATGAAATTCTTACAGTGCAGTCCACACTGAATGCCATAAAAGATTATAAAATAGAAGAAAAATAGCGTAAAAAAATAGAAGATAAAGATAAAAAAAAACTGAGTAAATAATTTATGTACATAAATGTGCAGTGTGCTACATAAATTGTTGTGCCACATTCAACAATGAATGATTAGTTGGGCAAAAAAACTGTCATGAGGTAGATGGTAAGATGCATGTACCATATTTATTATAAGTAATAAAACACATTAAACAGTAAACAATATTGCAGTAACTGTGGTTGACAACATAAAAGACCGTGTGCAGGGTACAGGCTGTTGTTACAGACTCTTATCAGCTGTTAAGGAGTCTGATGGCCGAAGGAAATAAAGCGTTTCTAAGTCTGGTTGTCCTGCATTTCAGACTCCTGTATCTCCTGCCTGAGGGGAGGAGAGTGAACAGTCCATGTTGGGGGTGGGTGGGGTCTTTGATGATGGAGGCAGTTCTGCTGTGGGCTCTGTGTTGGTAGATGCTCTGAAGATCTTTTTGGGTGGTGTCAGCTTTGTTTGCCTGCATTGGCAGTAGGATGTCCTCTGATATGTTTCTGTACATGTGTAACAAGTAGTTATTTGGTGTATCTTTCTCTTCTTTCTTTTCTCCACTCTCTTTTCACTTCGGCTCACTTTTCATTTTGCCCACTCCTCTTTTTTTCTCTCTTTCTTATTTCTCTTATTTTTCTTCTCTTATTTTGTGACTTCGCCCTGTGTATAAAATAAGGTTAAAAGAAATTCACTTGATCTTCTAGGTGGAGTTGTGGATCTCCCTAATATCCATAAATTATGACTGTTAAGTTTATTTCTTTGTTTTTTGATTCTACTTAAAAACAAATTATTTCCTTTCAGTGTGATGATGTAGATGCTGGACGAGAGTGCATCATTAAAGGGGTCTGTATCTATATGGGTGAAGATCCTGAAAGCCTTGTGAAAGAATATGTGGTGTGTACAGGGGACTCTTTTCTCATTTTCCACCATTTTCTTATTAAAATGTTTCTTGGTTTTGTTGGAAAGTGAATAATTTAAAGTTTGCTGGGAATTTCTCAATACAAGTGTTATCACTTCTCATTACCCACCAAGTCACTTCTCATTTACATGTTTTGTCTCTTCTACAGGGCATGGATGGAAAAGCCATGGACGAGGCCATTGAGGACACTACTATTGGTATTTATGTTGTGAAAGAACATTTTTCATATGAGGAACCAGAGGACATAGGCATTGTCCTTGAGGGGATCAAGGTCTTGAGGGATCTTGACAATGTAGCATTAGCTGTCGCTATGTTTGGACTGATATGTGCCCTGAACCTAAGCTACTCTGCTGATCTCCGCTACATGTTTGAGGTAATCCAGAACATTTTCATGGAACTGGATGGAGGCAAACTTTCCAGCAAAGCACTTGCTTTAAAAAACAGCCTCCTAGATTGAATGAGTCAGAGCAGCACTGCCAACGACTTAAAAAAACTACAGTATACCTAAATAATGCTGACATCTGCTGTTCCTATAATGTGTAAAGCCTTATTTCACTGTTTTCTCTGTTTTATATTTGTATAATTTTTGTCAGATGCCTTACATTTGTGGTGAATAGTGAATTCACTGTTCTTTATCTGACCATTTTATTTCTTTATGTATCTGGCAAAAGCACTTCAGATGAATGAAATTTTATTGTTGCAGGTTCCACTGGTGGGAAAAAGAAAACTTTCTGGATATTTGTTTTCATTCTGAACTTTTTTCAGGAAACATTTTATGCAAATTTTGCACATAGATCATTTTTCCTTTGCTAAAATATATATGCAGGGTTAAATTTAGTTGCCTTTTTTAAGTTTTATTTTTGTTTATCAGTGCTGTTAACTTGCTTTAGAAACTGCTTTCAGTATTATGGCTAGTTTCCTGAAGCAGATCAGTTCTGAATCACAAAGTTTTGATTAAATCTTCAATTTCCAATTAGCCTTTATGTAAATTGGTACCTTTTATATACCAGATTTGCTTGGCTATAAAAGATGTTTTCAAAAACAATATCACCACACTATTGTTTTAGTATTAACGTTGTAGACTTTGGCATAACAAGAATTATGAAGATCTGAAGATCTTTTGGGTGGTGTTCTTTACAAAGGACAATAACTTTTTGGTACCGGTAGCTTTCTTTGGTTTCATCAGATGTTCTTTAAAACAAGAGATAATTGTGTCATCTACCATTGCACTTTCAAAATAAAATTTAGTTATCTTCTTTGATGGACTATAACACTTTTGCGTGATATCTTTGTAAATTTTCTTGGAGAGTTTTTTAATATCTCTTTTGGGAACTCTATCACTCTCGATTTCTGCGAATTCAGTCCATATGTTCTTGAGCAGCCTCTCTTTGATCACATCAAACGTTATTTCGTTGTCAGATCTTTTAATGACTTTTTCAATCACTGCATCAATATTTTGGTTTACATATAATTTCAATGATGCTTTCTCCTCATTTAACATTTCTTCATCCACCGTACAGGAGTCATCATAGACGGATTTTGGCCTCTTTAAAAACTTCTCATCACATACAAAAGGCTCCACATGCAAGCCCTCTGAAGACTGCACTGATACAACTGTGTCATCAGACAGTGCCGATTCGGGAGACGTTTCTTCAATGAAACAAAGTCTTCTTCCATTTTCGAACTTGGCTTTGGAGTGAACTATTGAATAAGTTTCTCCTTTCTCATCAGAATTGAGGGTCTGCAGGTCTGGACACTTGGTATCTTCTATTGTGCTTAGATCTATGGTTTCTATGGGGTCCAAATCTTCTTCGTCAGAGTCCAGAGGGCTCAGCACTTTGAGCTTATGAGAAGCACTTGATGGATTTTTCCTCTTTTCAATGCCTGAATCAACTGCTTTCAGTTTAGATGGACAACTTGACTCATCTGCTACAGAGATGATGTCTTGTGACCTTGCTGAGACATTTGAACTTGTACCAAGAGAAGTTTTTTCTTTGAAATTCTTCAAACTCTGCAGAGACTTGCTATGTGCTTGTTGAGAGTCTGTTGCAATTTCTGGTATTTTCTTCTCCGAGGTTTTAAATATCTTTTTGGCTGTGTTGTCTGCAAAGGATATTAACCTCTTGGTAATGGTAGCTTTCTTTGGTTTCATCAAATGTTTTTTAAAACAAGAGACAATCAGTTCATCTACCACTGCTTGTTCTAAATATATATCAATCATCGTCTTTGATGGGTTACCGCACTTTCGGTAGATATCTTCATAGATCTTTTTGGAGAGTTTTTTTATTTTTCTTTTGGGAACTCTATCACTCTCTATTTCTATGAATTCAGCCCATATTTTCTTTAGCAGCCTCTTTTTGATTTGATCAAACTTTGATTTATTGTCAGATCTATTAATGGCTTTAGAAATTGTTGCACCAATATTTAGATTGATGAACAATTTCAATGACGCCCTCTCTTGATCTAAATCTTCCTCATCTGGTTCCACGAGAAAGAGATCATATACCGATTTTGTGGCCTGAGGCATAACAGGTTTCTCAACTTCAGCAGAGGTTTCTTCAAAAAAGTGCTGCTTCTCTGGCATAGGATCAATTTTTGCAAATGCGCACCTCACCTTTTTTGTTTTGGTTAGATCTTGGATTTCTAAGGAGTCCAAGGATTCGTCGTCAGAGTCCTCAGGATGTAATGGTTTAATCTTCCAAATGGTCCTGGTAATCCCTGGTGTAGACATTATCTTTTCAATGTCCGAATGAACTGATTTTAGTCCAAGTGAACAACTTGACTTACCTTCAACTGGTGTTAAGTCCAAGGGCATGCAGGATTCAAAATTATCCATATTTACAGGTGAAGATCTTGTTTTGTCCGTTTTAAAAACACAGTGATTTGTCCTTTATCTGACAGAGTACTGAAACAGAAAAGTAAAAAACACTTCGGTATAGACGAGAACTTTAGACACCGAACGTACGTCAAATTTCACGTCATAAAGGACAAAAGCAGATCCAATGACGGTCGCCCCGCCCACCTGAAACCCCACTCTGCCCACCTTGTGTAAAGTTTGCATCACCTCGGTAACGGTTGCTATGCACTCTGCTGCGACCAACACCATTTCATATGTAGAGGTTGAGATAATCAGTGATCTATTATTTAAGTCTGGGTTAGTATCCAGATTGGACTGGTAATGCCTGGAGAGATCAGGAGAGGGAGCTCTCTGCGCATGCGTCATTCATGCTAGAGTTGCTACAGAAGAAGCGTCGTGTCTGTAATGTTCTTCCTTAAATCTCCCGTTTCAGATATGATATGAATATGTTAATGCTATGAACCCGTTGGAAAACGTGTGTTAAAATGTGTTGTTGACACAAGTGGTGTGTGACTGCTTTTATAAATGTATGTAATACAAATATAAGAAAGTGATTAACTCACTAATTATTAGTCTGTGTTAACCTGCAGGCATATAAACATGTTCTATATAATACTGACATTTTATTTCTCAGTTTGGAGTGAGCTTTGTGTTTTTATTGTGTTATATATCGTCTCTATTTGGGTTTACTGCTAAAAACAAAGCACTAAGTGAGGATCGATTAGTTTACCTGTTGTAGAAATTGATTTTATTTTATGAGAACAGACACTGAAGTCAAGATGCTCATAACTGTTGTTTTTATTTGTTATAAGGATATTTGCTTAGCTGTGAACGATTCTGGAATGGAAATAAATTCACGCATGAGCTGCTGCAGATGAAGCATCGGTTCTTGAGTGTTCTTTAAATTTCCCATTACAGTCATTACAGAGCGGATACAACCTGGTATCAGGGTGTAACATTTGCATATAAAAAGGATTTCTCAGAAAGCCTATGCTTAAACTCTTGACTAATTTATAAGTTCCTCATCTGCTTTTTGAAACATTTTTAAAAGGTTGAAGATTACGCATAATGTAGTAAAACTTACAGGCTTGTTGTTAAAAATCACTAAAGACAATTCAAAGTGCTTTACATAAAACAAAGGCATTACAGATATTTAGAAATAGTAAAAGGCATCAACACATCAACACAGTGAAAATGTGTGACTTTTCCGGCCCAGTTTCTGTGGTAGCGTGGCCACTGGGCTGAGGTGGGTGGTGGGGGCCAGAGGTTGGAAAACCACCCAGGTCTGCTGACCAGAGACAGAACATCCATGTGGTGAGAAGGGTCATTGGGCATAAAAATCAAAAGGCGGTTTGCCATCAGACTGATCCCCGGCAGAGCTACTAACCCTGTCTTGTTTAGAAAACAGAGAACATGTTTAGCGAACTGGTGGCAACAACATTTCCTCAGTTATCCAAAACTAATCGGCTCATTTTTTTTAAAGAAAGAGAAATTAGTAAAACGAGATTAAAATAATATTTTCTTTATTTGATCCCTTCAGATGCATCCTAACGGTGACTCACTGACACATGAATTTATATTTCCTCCAGATTACCGTCTAACCGCTGACCCAGGATCTGATGAGATGGTTTCTCTCTCATTCCTACATCTGAAGCAGTGAGAGTGAGTAAAACCTTCCTGCCAGAGGTGGAAATGCCAACATACTGATCCTTATGTGCATTTATTTAATACCGAACAACAGTTTCCCTGCTTGGTTCTGTGTGGTGATGCAAGCTGCAAGTCCCCTGATTTCCTGACAACGTTAAGTGTGTGCGTGATTTGCACTAACACTGCTCGTGTGTCTCTGGGTCCTGATTATTTTATTTTTGTTCACAATTGGTTTAAGTTAGGGTTTTGAATATTTTGGTATCTATAATTTATAATAAACCTGAAAACAGCTTCCATTTTGCTCTTCAAAAGGCTGCATAATAACTTTGACCCGTGGTCTCATGTGTGAACCATAACATGCTTCATTTAGGGGTTATTTGCAGCCACATCCAAATATACTGGAATGATTTTCTTTGGTAGTGATCTTTCATGGCGAATTGGTAATACGTGCTATTTTACTTTTAAGAATAAACACTGAAGGCCTGATCTATGTTTCAATCAAGCAGAGTAAGGATCTGAAATCAGTCTAAAAAAAAGAGGATGGCTTAATAAACAGTTTGCTTAGAGGAAAATAAATCCCTGGTATTTAGAGAAAATGGTGATTAATAAATGGTAAAAGTTAAAGCAAATTAAAGGAGCTCCTATTTTAACTGTCAACAAATAACCAGATGGAAATTAGTTTAAGTAAAACAAAGGAAACTTACAACATTAGTTCCACAAACCTACGTTAATATAGATAAAATCGTCTTTAATACAGAGAGGTACCGGGGGAAAATACAAACTATTTCATAACAATCTGATATCCATGGTTGTTTTAAACTGATTGTCTTGTAAAATAAAAATAAAAGATTTGTAAAAGAACAAAAGAGAAAAAGCTGCTCGAGCAAAATTTGGCTGATGGACACATAATTAAAAGAAATTTAAATTGGTTTAATGTCCATATCATCTTGGAGTTTAATAAATTGATTAAGAAAACTCCAGCAGACTTCATGTCTTTCCAAAACGATGCCATATTGTCCTTCAAGGATCCTCCTACATGCAGGGAAAATCTACCTGCTCTGATTTGGCTTTTCTGCAGAACGAGTGACGTAACTGACAAAGTTCTGACTGACCTGAACGAACTGACGGACTTTACTTGACCTTTTCCTTCCAGCAGGATTTTCTCCAGGACGCTACTCTGCTTCCACACAGGGATGGTTGCTGTGTTTCATAATGCTGCTACTCTGATGCCATTAACCAGAATTTACATGAATTTCCCTGCAAAGGGATTAATAAAGTATTTTTCATTTCATTTCATTTTTCATTTCAGAAACACCTTTATTTTCCTGATAAGCAGGACTGATGATGTGGATCTGTCTAAAGGAAAAGACGTCTACACTAAATCTCTTTTGAATATGTGCATGTACATTTTGAAAATCAAACATGATATTGACACTTATGACATTCTGGGATAAACTTTTACAGGAAGGATATCACCATGGATACGGGTGCTTGTGCTGTTTAATTCATCTTATCATACTGCTGATGATGGCTGCTTTCACAGGGGTGATACCGGAGCAGTGGCCTTCAGGATCCAGTCGTACAATTTGGTTGTTTTTTAATAACTTGTTTTTCTAGATTACAGAACCAAGCAGATTTTATAATAAATATCTGATATGATTATGTTGGTATGTGCATGTATGACACGATCCTGTGGTTTGAGTGAACGTTAACGATGTGTTTTAGAATGTTTGTTTGTCCACATCTTTCTCTCATAAAGCTGGTTGCTCTGGCGACGCAGACACAGTTCTAAAAACCGGATGGTAAGCTGGTTTTGGACGTGTCTCGGGTTGCTGACCTTGGATGGCACCGTTACTTCTGTCTGTCTCCCTCTGCCATCTCCCGCTCGATGTCTCCTCGCTCTCTCTCCTTTGCCCCTCCCTTAACATTTTCTACCTCATCCAGACCTGCATGAGGATGTGTAACCGGACAAGGTTGAACCTCAGTCCATTTCAGGTTCTCTATAGCAGGCCTCCTGGTCTTGGAATTGAGCCGGCCCTACCTGGAATCGTCATTGGTGAGGATTCAGTGTTGGTTTATTGCGAAACCTTTTCCTTGTGCTTTCTGAGGCTTTACAGGTGGTGACAGCAGCTCTCCCAAAACCAGCTGAGGGTGGGTTTCACACACACTGATGCAGGGTGGCTGGATTGTAGGTGAGGACCCCAGAAGGAGCATTGAACGGCTCAGAGGTTCACGGGTCCTTACCAGGTGCCCCTGTGGGAGGTCTTCCTGGCCAGCCACTGCAACCGTGTCCCAGCACCAGCGGGAAATCTTCAGTCTTCACCGCCTCCCTCCATCTCCATCTCTGGGGGAGATCTGGACTCATATGATCCACCAGGATCAACATGGGTTGTCCTGTCCCCTTTTCCCTGAGTGGTGACTAGCAACAACCATGGCCTTCAGATGACTACGGCAGCTTGAATGCAGATGTTGTGGAGCAATACTCATCTGCTTCATTTCTTTTCTTGTCCACATGGAGGCTGACAGCCACAGGAGCGGGTGAAACATCACCTGATTGATCATCATGATGAGCAAAACACACGTGTGGTATCAGCTGACTGAGCAAACCGCTCTGAAATTCACAAATTCCAGCTGTTCTGTCTGTTCCCTGATCCCATTTGCTACACCTGAGTCCCCCCCTGCTGCGACCTCGGCCAGCAGATGCTGTGCTGAGTGTCCTTTCTGCGTTCACTGTTGTCACTCACAACAGTATAACACTTCCTGGATCTGAGCGTTATAAGGAGACATTTTCCAACACTCCTTGATATCTCATTCACTTCAGCTTGTTTTCCTTCCGACTTCCCTGCACCCACCGACAAGACTGTTTCTGGTGGAGTAATAATTACTCCGCACTCAGTTCACACTCCACAGGCTCCAGAATGTTCCATCTCCTGGATGGAGCATCATCGTTTTATCTTAGGACTTCCTGTATTTCCTGTAAATTGTGTTTTTATTGTGAAAACAGATTTCCATGTCACATGTCTGATGTAGTCCTGCTGCTATGCTTGTATGATGTGCATTTTACTTCTTTGGGTCTCCATGGTATGAATATGCTGTTTCACACACACCTTCTCGGGGTTCTGGCTGTCCCACAGGTGTTGTGTAGGTTTGTGGTCACTGTTCTTGCCTGTCTCATCCTTTCAGGTAACTGGTGTGGTATTTCTTACTTAGCCTTCCTTATTCCTTATGCACGTGTGGCCTCTAATTTAACTATTGCTCTATTCCTGCAGGCATCACTCTGGCCTCCATAAGAGGGAGAGATCAGCTCCATGGTCTAAGTTTCTAGGTGGTATAATCACTGTTATGGTACTGGTCGTAATGCTTTTCACATGGATCAGTTGGCTATTGAACTTGAGAATCTCTCTGTACCAGTTTCATCTGGTTTTGAGTCCCTGACCCCTGAGCTTAAGGCTCTATGTGTTGTACCTGGAGAATGGGATGGCTCTGGATTCCTCCTGGCTGACCTGGGTGGAGCCTGTCAGGTAATAGGTTCTGAGTGTTGTATTTGTTTTCCTGATGCTTCTAACTACATTTCAGCTATTGTACATTATTTACGGGACCTCATACAGATGATGACTTGTACTTATGATGATACTGGTTTACTGGTTTTAACATTGATAATAATGATTTCTGAACCTCAGTGTAACGTTATGGTGTGTCAGTGTATATTTTCTAAACTTTTGCTTTTACTACAACCTAGGGGTGTCTATCCTCATGTGTCAATTTAGACAAGACCATCAATGAATGTTGTGATAAGAATAAAAAAAGAGAATGGTCCTATGATTTATAATTTTTTAAACTTTATATTAATTTTTATTAACTGTACATTGATGCTTGAATTTGATTAAGTTTCTAGTGCTGAAATGACTTTAAACTTGAGAGGGAAATAGCTAGCAGGCTAATGGCTATACAGTATAGGCTACAAACATTGTAATCAATACGTTTTGATCTACATACCATCTTCACAATTGAGCTCATTGGCAATTGTTCACCACACAGTCTTTGTGATCACTGTCACGGTCATTTTTTTTCTTGCTTGTTGAACAAACACGAGCACTATGACACAAAGGCAGTAAGTTGCTCTGCCATGGTGAAGTTTAAATGAAGTAGAAGAAAAGTGACACATATATAGCTCACGACATATGTGTGTAAAGGCCATTACTCTGGTGTGTGAAGAAGACTCCTCGCTCACATTAAAAACTGAAATCTAAATAAATATGACTATAGCCAGCCTAATTCAGCTCCTTTAATCCTAATAACACGTTCAAGCCTCTGAAACAGAATGTTGTACTCAACTGTCTCAAATGCAGCACTGAGATCTAACAAGATAAGTACATACAGAGGAATCCTTCGTCTGAGGCCAAGAGAAGATCATCGGTAACTTTCACTAGGTCTGTCTCTGGGCTATGATGAGCTCTAAATCCTGACTAAAATTCTCCAAACAGATTATTTCTGCTCAAATGTGCACATAGTTGAGTTAAAACTATTTTCTCTATAACAGGGAAGTTGGATACTGTAGGTCTATAATTAGCTAACACTCATGGATCAAGTGTTGGATTTTATGTAAAGGCTCAACCAGCAGTCTTACAAGATGAAGGTACATATCCTGTCAATCCTGTAAAGTCAGGCTGAGATGGGGTCTAACATCCAAGTTGAAGGTTAAGATGAAGCTATTATTTTGGTTAACTCAGAGAGCTGTACTGAAGAGAAACGGTCCAAACATTAATCAGCTTCTACAAACGTCTCTAAAGCTGCTGCAGATGAGACATCATCAATAGTTGGACAAATATTATAGATTTTAATAGAAATCTCTAATGAAAACCATTTTGTTTATGATGAAACTCATGAAGTCATTACAGCTGAGAGTTAAAGGAATACATAGCTCAACAACACTAACTCTTGATCAGCCTGGCTACCGTGCTGAAAAGAAACTCGGGATTGTTCATGTTCTACGGAGCCCCTCTGGTGACATGGTCAAAAAATAAATAAACTGTGGCCACGAAATGAACACAACGTGCGCACATTATACTAATTCGTTGCCACGAAATAATAACATAAATACGCTCCTTGAGAGCGCATCCTCTATTTGGTGAAAGATATAGGCAGAGCGGCTACACGATGGACCGGGACAGTATGATAGAGATTTTTTTTAGGCTAGGAATGAGCTACAAATGCATCTTGAAAAGCCTGGCACTACAAGGAACCATCATTAGCGAGAGACATTTAAACAGGATATTGAGAGCCAGGTTACTTTATCGGCGAAGGTACGACTTGGACACCGGGATAGATTTCATTGTTGACCAACTGCAAGGACCCGGAAAGGATCACGGTTACAGGTGGATGTTTACAAAGTGTAAACAACATGGTATTTCTATAAGAAAAGAAGACGTGAGGATCCTCCTCTCTCTACTGGACCCAGTCGGCTCCCAAGTTCGCCAGAGCAGGCGTCTCAGAAGGAGGCAATATTTTGCTGAAGGACCTAATTTTGTGTGGCACATAGACTCATATGACAAACTGAAGCCATATGGGATATGCATTAATGGCTGCATCGACGGGTTCTCACGCAGCATCATTTGGTTGCGGGCCGCCCACACTAACAGCGACCCAAAAATTATTGGGGGGTACTTTGTGGAAGCTGTGGAGCGCCGTGGGGGGCTTCCCAAGCTCGTGCGAACTGACATGGGCACTGAAAACGTTTTGGTCCGAGACCTTCAGCGTCATTTACGGAGAAATGACGTGGATGACAGAGCAGCTGATAAAAGCTACATCACAGGAGCAAGTACAGCGAACCAGAGGATTGAGAGCTGGTGGGGAGTGATGAGAAAAGAAGGAATCGAAGCCTGGATTCAGCTTCTTGGAGAACTAAAGGATGAAGGATTCTTCTCTGGGGATTTCATTGATAAAGCTCTATCACAGTTCTGCTTCATGACAATCATTCAGGTAAACAGCCTATATTATGATCACAGTAAGAAATGCAGTGGAAAAAACACATCACAATGTGATTTAAGCTGCTTTTATTTGCTTAACAGTTTTGTTTTTCTTACACACTTCAAAGGCAAAGACTAAATAGGACTATATTTACCTTTTGATAGGCTCTTATCATGATCTAAAGTTACACTAAATGCCAGCTGTGACCTAATTAACTTCTTTCTTCAACAGGAGGTATTGAATGACATCCAGGATGTTTGGAATGCTCACCGTATACGGCCCTCCAAGAACACCAATGTGCCAAGCGGGATACCTGATGTTATGTACATGGCCCCTCACCTTTGGGGTGCAGAAGACTGTCTTGTTCCACTGACTGAAGATTTTACTTCATGTAAAGACAGCTGCACATTTGTCAGTTCAGTCCCATGTGATGTGGACGTGTTTGATTTGTGCACAATAATAATGCAGGAATCAGGCTTGGAGTTCCCATCTACCATGTCCCAGGCACTTGATTTGTATTTCCATCTGAGGGACACGATTCGTCCACAGTTATTTGAGGCTATTTAAATGGGCAACAGCTTACAAACTGTGTAGTACATTTGGTACTTCAGTACGTTTTTTCCGCATAATGTACATGTTACTTTTCAAGTGTGTGGTTATCTTTTGTCTTTGTACTATAATGATAAAAAAAGAATATAACTCTTTTCAGTTTTAGAAATCTGCAGTAATTAAGCTCATTAAGAAATTATAGCTATTGTTAGCTAGAAAATAAGAAATATTTGACTCAAATAATTGTACAAGTTAGACAAAATGAATTTTCATGGGCTGGAGTTATTACCTTTCAATTAATATTGGTCATATTGGTTAATGGTGGTCATGTTTTTTGCTTTAGGATAAAGTAGAAACAAAATTAATCTCACCTCTTACTGGCATCCCCTGAATGATAACATGTATCCATATCTAACAAGGAGAATAGCACCATGGACAGCAACCACGGAGACTGCGAATATCACATGTCTGTTTTGATAAATTGACAAGAACAAGTAGGCTACTGTGTTTGTATAACTTACGCTCCATATTTTTCCTGACACTTTCATTTTGTGGAAGAGATTAAAACAATTTTTGTTAAAAGAAAAGTGTCTTTCATAACAAATCACAGCACAACCTTTAGTTGTTTACTGGTCTTTTTCAAAACACATCATAGTAAAAAACAACACATTGTATTTTGTACATAATTACAGGATAACACTTCAAACCTCCTGCTAGCCAGCTTTAAGCTTATAGTTACAAAATAATATTCAAACAACTTTAAAGTGTAAACTTCTGTAAAGATTAATTTATTTTAAACACCTTTGAAACATTTGATAAGGCTCACATTCTTGTTTCAACTGAGGTTGCTGCAAACAACTGCAATACTGTAATATAAAATGTGCTTAATTAATTGGAGTTTGAGACATGAGGTAGAGCTTAGTGTGCTTAATCAGTGTGCAGTGGACATCTCTCAGTACTCCTAATTTGTAAAACTGTAACTGTACACTGTATTTGAAATATTTTCAGCTCTTCGCCTGCTTATACAGTAGTTTTTTCATTTGGCACAAACAGAGTAATACAGTATGCAGCAGTAACAGATACACTTCAGGTGCAGGCATATCGGAGCTCTGAATTAGTGTGAAAGGAAAACACTTTTCTCACCAATTCTGTGCATATGTAATCTGGATATATTCTTTTAAAGTGGGACTTCTTTTAAGTGATGAAAATGTTTGTTGCTGTGTTGCTGTCCCTGTCCACAGCAATGTATTGCCTGCTCCTTTCCCAGCACTCTCCTCTGCTTTTGCCAACTTGTAGAGAGCTGAGTTGTGTCCACTACGGGTAATACATGAACTAGGCACACATACTTCATACAACCCCACTTAAAAAAAAACTGAACCATCCCTTTAAGCTTACTATTTGACTGGGAAAGAACAGAGCAGCCACTTTTAAAGCAGATAAAATGCTGCACATACAAAAGACAACAAGCTACATGGTAAAGTTAACCAAACAAACCACTCTAACAAGGAGCTGTGACATCTTTCATGTTACTGGCATCTACACCACATCCATTACCCACATTGAGCTCATGAGAATGCAGTTAAATTCACTGCGAAAATCTGGGTAGCTGTGGTAACCAGTGGGCAGTTTGAGTACACATCCGCACGTATGGGATTGTGGTCTGCGGAGGAAATCTGTGGTTTCTATGAACTCAATTAGTATGGCTTTATCCAAGAGATTGGATCCTGTACAGAACCGCAAGAAAAGCTGAAGATGATTCAGATCAATTTCCCCGATGTACCTTTTCAGGTAACGAGACACTGTTGACTGGGCTGATGTCATCTCCTCTGGAAAGTTTAGAAGCTCCTTCACTGTTTTTGCAGTTGGCTTTTTTTGTGTGATGAAGTTATGCAGTCCTTCTGGTGGTAATAAACAAACTACAGAACCCACAATAGGACGCCAGCACTTAATAACAAACATTGGGGCCTGAACAATTACTTTATGCCCTATCTGTGACAAAACAGGGAGCAGTGTGTCCTTGGTAGGGACTTGCTTGCATTCATGTGCATCGAGTACATCCAGCAATTCATCTGTGTCCACTGAATTAAAGTCCTCCAAAGCCCTCATGAGGACAGATCTTTCTTCTTGTGACACATAAAGCAAAAAGGAATCCTTCAAACTACTGGTTGTCGAGCCATACAATACCTCCTCCAGAAATGGTACTGCAAGCTTTACTGGGAAGTAACCAGCTTGTTTCCACCCTACTACAAACACTCTAGCTACAGCCTGCCATTCTTCACACTGATAGTCATGTCTGATGAAGGGAACTTTCACCTCAACTCCCAGTGTGCAGCTGTCATAGAAATCTGTCCAAAATTCTGTCAGGCAGTCTCGCAAAACACCACTTCCTTCCCCCTGTTCAAGCTCTCCATTTGGTAGACGCATTTTGATGCTGACCTCAGATGGAATAATATTTGGGTCTTTGAAGGCACTGATCAGGTTAGTGAGACAGTGGCCTCTTCTTACAATCAGTGTTACAGGGCAAGACTGTGGTTCAGGAAGTGCTTGGTCTGGGACCATGGTCTCCCCTGCAGCAGCCACTGGTGAGAGAGCCAACGTTTGAAGAGGTGCATCATACTTATTTTCTGGAAAGAGTATTTCAAGGTTTGGTTCATCTAGACTTACATCCAGCCTGTCATCCGCACTCATAATGACAACTATATCAGAATCTTCGCTTTCACCCACAGTTGGCAGACCATCCCATAGTACTGTGTCATTCAGATCCAAATATCCACTTACAGTGTCACGGATTGGGTGTATGGATCCAAGGAGAGGAGCGCTCGGAGAATGATCAGAGACACTTTATTAGAATTGTGCAGTGCAGTATGCAGGGTTTGCTGGAAGGACGGGCTGGAGCGGGCAGACAGGATTCTCCGTTGTGTAGACGAGATTCAGGTACAGTTCTTGGAAGAGAGAGGGTACAAGTTAGGTTGGTTCAGATACAATACGATTTAGATCATGTGCACGACTGGTTACCACGATGAGTAGTATAATCCAGCGATGACTGGAGGTCCGGGTGAGGTTTATATGGCGATGAGAATGATGACTTGATATCCTCCAGCTGCGCCGTCCTAATAGCTGTGATGATTGGTGATCCAAATATGGTCAGCAGGAAGCAGGGAGTGGGAATGAGCATGGGCCATGACATACAGAGGCTCCATCATTAATCCCACAGTGATCTGGTGATTCTAAATTTCTGTTTTCTACCAACAGATCATCACCAGCCTGATTCTGTTCATTGTTAGTGAGATCTACCACAGAGGGCTGGCTTGTAGCATAATCACCCTCCACTCCAGAGGACTGCTGTCCTGTTTTCTTTTTGGTGCACAGATAAAGGCGCAGTATTTTGACCTTGCTTTGCTTATACAACTCATCAACTGTACTGGACATATCAACATGTATCTGTGAGCTCTCAATATGAGCTGAATAGTGTGAAAGACTTTTGTTTTTTTTGGAAAGGCCTTTGGGGAAAAAAAGATTTTCAGCCATAAGTTGGATATTTGCAACTGTTTCATCTTTGTCAACAGAGAGATGCCTTGTTCCACCACCACTTACAGACTTCACTTGTTTGTACCTCATGTTCTCCTCATCAAAATCCATCCAGCCAACCTCAATACGTCTCACTTTGCGTTTGGCATTTGTATTTTCTGCCCACTGTGAAGATCTCTTTTTGGGAGGCATCCCATCAGCTCCAGACAGTCTTTGTCGTAGCCTTGAGAGTATGGATTCTTTCCTGGATGGTGATTTTTGTGACAGCGATGCTTGTCTGCAGAAGGCCACGATGGAGACTCTATCTCCAATTTTGGGGATGTAATTTGCCAGGTCACTGTCTGTCATTAACGGAATGACAGTTTCATCAATCCTAAAAACACAAAAGATAAATAAATGAATTAGTGAATAAAACAATCAGTCATTACTGTACATACAAATGCAGAAGGTCGATGGATATATAATGGAAGTTAAGATTAATATCGCTATATGGTATAAGTGTGTACTTATTCACATTAGTTAATTAGTTATTC
Organism: Melanotaenia boesemani; assembly: GCF_017639745.1. Lineage (NCBI taxonomy): Eukaryota > Metazoa > Chordata > Actinopteri > Atheriniformes > Melanotaeniidae > Melanotaenia > Melanotaenia boesemani. Next base: position 28,373,999 of record NC_055696.1, on the reverse strand, counting down.
ACTTTTTTATAATAATGCACATATTCTTCCTCCTTAAGATGACGAAGAATTATTCAAAATTATTCAGTAAACACATTTGATATGATTGATTACATTAAAAATGAAAACATATACCATTTTTTTTACTTCTGACATTGTGCATGGAGCTGGTTCACACACACACACACACACACACACACACACACACACACACACACACACACACACACACACACACTCACAAGGTAAGCAAAGACATCAACTGCAGTTGCTTACATTTTCATCTTCAAGTTTCTGGATCACATCTTCTTCAAGTTTGCGCTCAATCAAAAATTCCCGCAGCCGAGTATCCATAGCTGTTCTCTAAACCACAAGAAAACTAAATTAATACAACATAAAACTTATTTTACAATTCTACACTTTTTGCCTCTATTTTGGTGACAGGTGCTCATTATAGAGCTCTGAAACTATAAACTTGATGCAGCTGATTTAAACATTATGCTCAGCACTATGATATGAAATCACTTTTGTCTTTGGCAAATCAAAGTGGAATGGTTTTTATTGATTGGAAATTGTCTGTGGTAATCCGGGATTGCACCCACTTACCAGAGTCCAAATATTTAGTCAGAGTAACAACAACCTGCAAATCAATATAGTTTGTGCTCACTGTTAGGCTACATGTTGCCTTAGCAACGTGATACGGTGAGGACTACTGTAACTATAAGGCATGGTCCTGTGGCGTCGTTAAACGCTGCTGTTGCTGTATGAACCGCCGCGTTTTATGACACACACTACTTATAAAGGAAATAAGGGAAAGGGGAACTTTTAAGTTAATTTAAAGCTGAAACTGTTAACAGAATTTCGTCTGGGCCAGATTTGGTCTGAGGTAGATAGTAGTTAGCATGGTGAAATACCCACATTAAAAGAGAAACACCTTCGTGACATCTTCAACATACCTCACTTAGTTCGCCTAAATCCCCGCAGCTCTTCTTGAAAAGTGTCCTGATGTGTGTGATGGGCTGCAGCTCCTGAAGACACAAATGTGTTTACAGCTACATATTAGCATAACAAAACAACGTTTAGCAACAGTGTACAGCTGGATAATTGCGCGAGACGTTAGCAGATATGCTACCCTTAATGCCATCGTCACAGACACAGGCCTAAATGAATAACTGCCTAAATGCGAGATAACAATGTATTGACTAATAGTAATAAGAAAAGACACTCACCTTAAGAACAGCACATGGGATACGTTTCTTGGCACGAACACGTGGCAGCTTCTAACGAGGGTGCGCTCAATCACCAAACGTCCAGGAATTATATCATTAATAAGGTCTTCGTGGCCATGAGTTACTATTGCGTGCGCACGTTTTAACTATTTCGCGGACACAGTGTAGTAATTCGTGGCCACGAATTAGTAGTTTGTGCGCACGTTACATCTATTTTTTTTTACCACGTCATCAGAGGGGCTCCGTAATGTTCTCCTCTATCAATGATAAATAATAAGCAATTTTTTCTCTCCTGACCAAGTGAAATTCTTCTAGATCAAATTAATGCCATTCTGTTCTGCAAAGGATGAACTCACAGGAAAAAACAGGGTATTTTCTTAGAGACCAACATACGTATTCTTACAGACATTTATCCCTGTAACTACATTCTTATAGACATTTATCCCTGTAACTACATTCTTATACTGCATTTACATCCACACTCCCTCCACACTTGACCCAGTTTTGCTCCATGGATGATAACATATCTGCATCATTTCACCCAAACATGCGGAGAATAAGAAAACATTTCATGTGAATGCTTTTCTGTGATCTTAGCTCTGCTATCAGTAAAGTTACCTCCTGTTGGTTGGTTGTTTCTGTGTGGAGGATAATAGGCTTCCATATAAACAGAACCCTGAGGCCTGTACTACGAAGCATGATTAACATACCGCAGATTTTTCTCCGTTACCCAGGTTGACTACCCAGACATTCAGGATCTGGATAAGTTGTACTACGAAGCTGATTATCAACTCGGTAACTCAACCCAGAGTTTTCCCAATTAAGATTGGTGCGCGTTCACATAAAAGGGTGGTGTTTGGAGGTTCTGACCAATCGCAAACATGGACAAACCTGTAGAGCAGTGTATTTTACCATGGAGGAGCAGACTATTATTGTTCAAAAATACGAAGAATTTAAAAATATAATTTAGACTAAAAGCAACTGCTGCAGCAAAAGCCGGGAAGAAAATTGTTCACTCCGTTAATGTGTAAGTTCGTCAGATTATCCAATAATAATTAATGGGACAATATAAACTGACTGGACTCATATCACTGTATTACAGAACAAACATTTCTGGAAATGCTTTATTTACGTCATATTTCCCAGTTCTTTAAAGGATCCGCTCCCATGTGAGCGCGTTATATGAATATCAATTCCTCATCCATGAATGCATGGCTAGTTGTGCATTTCATAACTCAATGGTTCTGTACTTATGTATGAAAAAGAATTATCACTATTATTAACCTCTATTTCAGAAGCAACCCCAGTGGAGCTAAAAGGACTTGGGAGCAAGTAAAGAACAAATATAAAAACATAATTCAGAGCGGTGACAAGGCTTTATTATTGTATCTGTTGTATGGATGAAAGGAGCACAATTCATCTGATATTCAGCGGACATGTATCTCAGACTGTTTGTTGAAAATCTGTACCTTTGGTACAGTATGTCATCAGGAAAGTGCAACGGGTTGGATCTGTCCCTAAAGACTCTTTCTCTCCTTAACGCTCCTTTCACTATCCGTGCACCAACGTCAACGGGATCTTCTAAAAACGGTCAGGCCATTTTTCATGGGATCTGATTGGTCAGGAGGTGACGCTTTTATTCTCGCTGCAGAGCCGTCGATATACTCAGAGTCGCGGCACTCTCATTGGCTGTGTCCGAATGTCCACCCTACTCCCTAACCCTAATGTTGTATTTTATTCCTTGTTTGTTTGCTTATAGGTAATTTCGCGCGATTTCCATACATCTCTGTCACAACCAGCTGGCAGATACACATGCATGTGGAGAAGCAGTGGGATGCACGCACATAGGCTTCAGTAATATCATATAGCCCTCATTTCTGTGGTTTGTTCATGAACGAACTCACATTTGTCACTTGGAATGTGCGTGGAGCTGGCACAGGGGAAAAGAGGTTAAAATTTTTTAATCATTTGCAAGAAATGAAAGCAGATATAATATTACTCCAAGAGACTCATTTATCAAATTCAACAATAGATCTTCTCTCAACAACCCAGTTTCCACACGTGTATTCAGCTTGTTATAATTCTAGGCAGAGAGGGGTAGCAACTCTTATTAATAGAAGGTTAAATTTTGACATAGATAATACAATCATAGATCCAGAAGGCAGATTTATAATAGTTACATTATCTATTAAAAATGTTAAGTTATATATCGCAAATATATATGGTCCAAATGTAGATGATCCCTCCTTCTTTCACTCCCTCTTCGCCTCACTCTATGGTCACTCAGATAACACATTAATTTTAGGAGGTGATTTTAACATTATACTGGAGAAAAAAAGAACCACAGGAGCTCATCGAGTCTGGAAATCCTCAGAAACTGTAAAACAGTACATGAAGGATTTTGGTCTCTGTGATGCTTGGCGCTCTCACCATCCCACACTAAGAGAATACACCTTCTTCTCTTCAGTTCACCATTCCTATTCTAGATTAGATTATTTCTTAACTAGCAGCTCGCTGATGAATGACATGTCAGAAATCAAAATCCATCCTATTAGCATTAGTGATCACGCAGCAGTATCATTCACTCTGAGAAGTAATAGCAATAAACCAGCAACTAGAAACTGGAGATTTAAAACGTCATTACTTAAAGATCCTGAGTTTATCAGCTACTTCAAAAGAGAATGGTCCTTATATCTAGAAAATAACGACTTGCCAGAAACTTCAGCAAGTGTTCTTTGGGAAGCAGGAAAAGCAGTAATGAGAGGGAAAATAATTTTCTTCTCTTCTCAAAAGAAAAAGAAGGAAACTTTGAGAATTTCAGAGTTAGAACTCAGAATTAAATCCTTAGAGAACGCTTACCATGTCTCCCCAGAAGAACACACACTAAATGCTATAAGGAAAGCTAAACTTGAACTTAATGAAATAATAGATAAAAAGATGCAATTCTTGGTGCAAAGACTTCGCTTGGAGAATTTTGAGCATGGCAACAAATCTGGAAGGTTCCTGGCTAATCAGTTAAAAACAAACAAGGAGAAAACAACCATCTCCTCTGTCAGCGATCCAGAAGGAAACATCAGCCACGACCCTGACAAGATAAATAACACTTTCAAATAATTCTATAAACATTATATACATCACAACTAACTACAACAGATGACAATATTGATAAATTTCTTAGTAACATCAATCTTCCAAAATTAAAACATGAAAATAAAATGGTCTTGGATTCCCCCCTGTCAGTCGGCGAACTCCAAGAAGCTCTCCAGCATATGCCCAACAATAAAGCTCCAGGTCCAGATGGTTACCCAGCAGAATTCTTCAAAGAATTCTGGACAATGCTGGCACCCACTTTCTACAATATGATGTTAGAAATAAGGGAAAAACAAAAAATACCTTCAAATATGAACCTAGCCAATATTACTCTACTATTAAAACCAGGTAAAGACCCAACACTTCCATCCAGTTACCGTCCAATTTCATTAATAAATGTAGATCTCAAAATAATTAGCAAAGCTTTGGCCAGAAGAATAGAAAAAATAACCCCTCTAATAATACATCCTGACCAAACAGGCTTTATTAAAGGTAGACATGCCTCTACTAACATGCGTAGATTAATTAACATCATAGATTATTCTACTCTACATAACCTGGAATCCACAGTCATTTCTTTAGACGCAGAAAAAGCATTTGACCGTGTAAACTGGAAATTTTTAATTGCAACGTTAAACAAATTTGGGTTTGAGTCATCTTTCATAGATTGGATAAAAATATTATATAACAACCCAAATGCATGTGTGAAGACCAATGATCAAACCTCTCCCAGCTTCTGTTTGCAGAGAGGAACCAGACAGGGCTGCCCGCTTTCTCCATCACTCTTTGCTATTTTTATTGAACCCCTAGCTGCTGCCATAAGACAAAACAAAGAGATTAAAGGAATCCATGCCAAAAATATAGAACACAAGATAAGTCTTTATGCTGATGACGTATTACTTTTCCTCCAGAACTCACCGACATCTCTCCCCCAGACAATCACACTTATTAACACATTCTCATCAATATCTGACTACTCTATTAACTGGTCTAAGACTATTATTATGCCCATCAACTGTGACCTACAAAACACACCCAATACTACAATACAGTCTGGAAACATTAGATATCTAGGCATAAACATTTCCCCCAGGTTATCAGAACTAACAAAGCTAAATTATGTCCAGCTACTTAAAGCAATAGAGGATGATCTCTCACGGTGGAGGCACTTACCCATATCACTCATGGGAGGGTTGCCACAGTTAAAATGATGGTTCTATCTAAAGTAAACTACCTGTTTTCAATGATACCCACTAAACCATCCTCCAGCTGGTTTAAGTCACTGGACTCACATATATCTAAATCTTTATGGAAAAATAAGCCATCACGTATCAGTCTAAAAACTTTACAACAGACTAAAGATAGAGGCGGATTGGAGCTACCCAACTTTAATTATGTTTTTTTAACTAACAAGCTGCAGTATATCTCCAAATGGCTTAAACCTAGCAGTCTGCATGAATCATGGTTAGATGTAGAGCAAGCATTGTTCGAGGATCTGTTTATCTCTGACCTGCCATTCATAAGCTCAACCATCAAAACACATCAGTGTTTTAAAAGCATCAATATCATTTCCTCTTTAGTGGCTTGGTGGGATTTTCTAAAAATAACCAAATCCTCACTTTTTCCATGTAAGTTTACACCCCTCTGGAACAACCCTGACATCCTGCAAAACAAAAAGCTTATCAATTTTACTCAATGGAAAAATAAAGGAATAAAACAATTAGAACATATAATAGAAAATGGAAACTTCTTGTCATTTAATATTCTCACTTTACAATATGGAATCAGTAGCAAAACATTTTTAGAATATCACCAGCTTAAATCTATTATATGTAAAAAAATATACCATTAATCAATTTTTTTTTTTTTTTTTTTTTTTTTATTATTATTTTTTTTATTTTTTTTTATTTATTTATTTTTTTTTAACCTGTCTTGTCCAGCATTGTTGCAAACAGAATGATTGTCTGGCTGCTGTCTGGTGCTGGGCAATTTTACTCTATCAAGCAGGGATTTATACTACATGTATAAAGTCCCTCTTGATGAAAAACTTTATTAAATCAGACTCTTAATGCTGGACTCGACCGGAGGGGACAGAGAGAGAGAAAAGAAAGTAGAGAGAAGAGGGAGGGGAGAGAGAGGGACAGAAAGGGTGTGGGGAGTGCGGGTGGGGACTTGAAACATCATACAGAAGACCATGTAATCCATACTACTTACAACATATATAGCTACGATCATCCTAGCCAGTAGGTCATTACACAACTAGTTGATAATAGTAACAATAATAATAATAAGAGTAAGAGTAATAATAATAATAAGAACAGAAATAATTAAAAAAAGAAACAAAATATGATAATAGATATAAGTGAAACTGCTGTATTCAAGAACACGCGCAGAGAAACCTGTGTGGATGTGTTGGAGAACTCGGCCACACGGCGACGCAAAGACTGTGTGGAGACGTTCAGGAAGGAGTGACCATGCAGAGTGATCATGCAGATGCCACCTCACTTGAACAGAGGCCAGAGTCAGGCCAGCGGTCCCGAGACCCAGGCCACCAGCCCCCCCGCAGGCAACAGATCCCGACCGGTCCACAGAGACGACCACTCGCCCGCCCAGGAAGGCAGCAGCAGGAGACCCCAGCAGGAGCCGCCCCGCGGACCCAGGGCACCGGCCCCGGCGGGCCGAGGCCAGCAGTCCCCGACCCCCCCGGGCACCGGCCGCCCGGGACAGACGGGGCAGAGGGCCCGGGCCCAGGAGCGCAGGGACACCCCCCCCCCCCCCCCCCCCCCCCCCACAGGCCGAGGGCCAGCACGCCACCCGGGGGGACCCGGCCCGCCCAGACGGCCACCACCAGAGGCCAGCCCCTCACCCCAGCGCCCAGCCGCACACCCCGAGAACCAGTCCTGCCCCCCCCCAGACCAACACACACACACACAAACACACACACTCTCCTTCCACTCCTCCATTTATCCTCCCACGCATACACCATTCAACCCTCACATACTCTGTCCTCCCACACACACACACCATCCTTCCACCATCCATCCTTCCACACACACACCATCCTTCCTCCCACACACTCACCATCCTTCCACCATACACTCTCCCACACCTATCCCATCCTCCCACACACACATCATCCCTCCACCACTCATCCTCCCACACATACACCATCCTCCCTCTCACACACCATTCATCCACCTTCACACCTCCCATACACACACACACACCTTCCTTCCACTACCCATCCTCCCACACATACATCATTCTCCTACACCAAACATCCACCTTCACGTACCCCATCCTCCCACACACACACACCACCCCTCCATCACCCAGTCTCCCAAACATACACCACTCCCCCACACACACACCATCCTCCCTCCCATACACCATCCATCCTCCCGCACACACACCATCCTTCCACCATCCATCCTCCCACACACTCCCCCATCCCTGCATCATACATTCTCCCACACATACCCCATCCTCCCACACATACATCATCCCTCCACCATTCATCCTCCCACACCCACACCACCCCCCCTCCCACACACCACGCATGCACCTCCACACACCCCACCCTCCACCACCCATCCCCCCACACCCACACCACTCTCCCACCCACACACCACCCCCCCCCCCCAACACACACACACACAAACACCATCCCCCCACCACCATCCTCCCGCCACCCCACGCCACGGGGGGACAGCCCCAGCCAGGAGGCGAGGAGACACGAGCCAGGCCCCCAACCACCCACCCCGCCCCCGCCCCCCACTCCCCACCCCCAAAACAGCACCTTCCCCCCAGGGCCAGCAGCCAAAACCCCCCGGGACAGCCCGCCTACGCCCCGGGCCAACGCGACAGGCCACCCGGCCCGCCCCGCCCCCGGGCCATCCATGGAGACAGGGGCGCTTGAAGACCCCATCCCCCCTCCCTCCCCCACTAGTGATGGAATATATTATGTGCTGTTTGCAATTAAAAAAAGAGGGTTAAAATTGGGGGGCAGTAACTGCATTGAGGAGGGGGTGGGGCCACCTGAGCAGTCCCACCCACCTGACCTCGCATGTTCCACCCCCCAAAACGTGTTTGTATGTTGCAAATGTTATTTGTGCTCAGTGACTAAGTGGAATTAAAAGCTGGGAGGCATGCTGCCGCTCGGCGAAGCAACAGGGCCACTATGATGACCCCCCTGCCCCGCCCAGCGCAACAAGCACACCTCCCACAGCCCTACCTGTGTATGTAGTGAAGAGTGGGGGAGGGGAGGGGTCAGGAGATGTAGGTCCAGAGGGGAGTAAGCCTCTCCCCTGGAAGACGACCCGCCAGTGGCTTAGGGCGCCCCCGTCCCCCGCCGGCCCCGAAGGGCGTCACAGGCCCGGAGCAGGCACCCCAACCCAGGCACGCCACGAACCCCCCCAGGGGCCAGCCACCAGCCCAAGGGGCCACTTTCCTCTTTCTGAGTGGGAGGGGGGCGAGGCAAAGGAAGGGAACCCCAGGCCCACGCCCCCAACACCCGGCCAGGGCGCCCCCCAGAGGACACGTCATAACCCCCTGCAAACGCACACACACTCTTTTTTTTTTTTTTTTTTTTACCCCAGCCACTCACACACCCTCTCACACACATCTATACACCAACACCTCAATACGTGCACATACCTCCACATACACACTTCACGCACATACCTATAAACACACACACCGGTACCCACATACACACACACTCTCATACCCCTCCATACACATACACCACTACACACGCACTCACATACATACCTGCATATACACACAAGCACCTCCATACATACTCACGCCTCCACCCACTCCTTCACTCCTCCACACACACCTCGACCTCCACGTGCACACACTCATATATACACACCTTCACACACACCCACACACACATCCCACATAGACCTCCACACACACACCCGCACACCACTCACACACACATACACGCACACACCTAGACCTTCATACACACCCACACACACATACAGCACACACATCCCTCTACACCCACCCACACACCCGCATACCTACAGACACACACACACACACACACACACCTATATACAAACACACCCCCACCCAGGTTCCGGGGCTGCGACCAAGCACCAGGGCACGGACCAACCCCCGGCACGGCACATCCGGACGGGCCCAGCCCCCCCAGCAGCGGCAGACCCCCCACCCCCAGGAGAGGGGGGAGACCCGACACCCCAGAGCCCGGGGCCCCCACCCGGCCCACCCCGGGCCCGACCGGCCACCCGGCCAGGGGCCGACGGACACCGACCCAGGCACCCCGGCAGCCACCCCCCACCACCACGAGGCAGTCCCACCCCGGGGCCCACCCAATGCCGCCCGCCCAGACCGGAACCCCCAGCCGACCCAGCAGCGGAGCAGCCGAGATCCCCACCCAGGAGACAACCGGAGACCCGAAGCCACCATTAATCAATTAAACTTAAAGCTACCTATTAGGGTGGCAGAATTCATGAATCTCAATGCCCCAAAGCTGTTATCAAAAACACATAGACTATTATCCAAACTAGAAGACTCAATCTGTCTTCCAACTTCAAAATGGGAGGGTGACTTATCCGTTACCTGTAATAAAGATAAATGGTCACAAATATGTTTAAACACCTTTAAAATGACTAAGAATTCAAATATGCAACTAATACAATTCAAAATTCTGCATAGAACTCATTATACAGGACAAAGGATGTTCAGGATGGGTCTGTCACAATCAAACATCTGCCCACACTGCAATGAAAGTTCTGGCTTCAGGTATGTGTGGACATGTCAACATGGTTTAAATGTAATATTCCTACTATGTCTACTAGGTGACTTGGGTGACATTAATATGGCAATTAACTCTGCACACATGATACGCACAGCATTATGCATTGCAAAGAAAACTATCCTTGTGAACTGGAAAAACAAAAATAATCTGTGTATTCAGCAGTTTAGGAATCTCTTAGTTGAGTAGTGAGACAATGTCTGCCTCCTCAAAGAACTATTTAGCTGAATCTCATTCCCTCGTGTCCCCTGTGCTTAGTTCCATCACTTAGTGTAGGTGGAGGACTGTGACCTCGTTGCTATGGGGGTTTGGGAAATGGCCGGGAGTGACTGGTGGTTGCGGGTTCTCTGTGGTTGCCCGTGGTGCGGGACCGGGCTGCTCTGCGATGGGGGTGGCTCTGGGTCTGGCCTCGTCGGGGGCTGTAGGGGCCAGTGGTTGGAGTCGCCTTGTGGCAAGGGGTGAGGCCACTGGTGGTGCCTGGGTTGGTGGGCGTCGGTCCTGTGCCGGGCGGCCAGGCTATTCCGGGGCGGGCTGGGCGGGGGTTCTGGGCTCTGGTGCCCGGGGGTGGTCCTCCTCCCTCCGGGGTGGTGGGGTCCGTATGTGCCGGGGGTCTGGGCCTGCCCGGATGTGCTGCCGTGGTGTGGGTTGGTGCATGCCCTGGGGTCTGGGTGACGCCCTGGGACCCAGGGTATGGCCCTGGGGCAGGGGGGGTGTAGGGGTTTGAAGGAGGGCTGAGTGGGATTCGGGGTGTGAGACAGGGATGCTTGTATGTTGTGTGTGTGTGTCTGTACTTTGGATGATGTTTGTGTGGATGTGGGGGTATGTTTGTGTGCGGCTGCTGATCTTGGCCCACTGGGACCTGTGCCCCGGGACTGTGGGGGTCCCTTGCTGGGGCTCTCCTCTGCCGCCCTTCGGGTGGGGCTGGAGTCGTCTTCGTGGTGGGGTGGCTTGGGTTGGTGCTCCAGGTCTGCTGCTGAGGGCCCGGGCCTCTGGCCCTGGTCTGTCTCTGGCCTCCGTGGAGGCATGGTCGCATTTGCATGATCTCACTCACCACTCTTCATCACTGATCACTCCTTGTCTCTCATGCTCTGCATGCTGACACAGTCACTGAGTTGTCCAGTGGGTTTTAATACTAAGCGATATTTTTTTTTTTTTCCTGTGAGTTAGTATCTGGTCGCTGTTATGTCTTTTTGATTTGGTTATTATTTAAAAACTCTTAATGACTAGATTTTTCTGTGTGTGTGTTCTTGCTTTTGTAAAAGTTGTAGGAAATTTTCTGGTGTGTTCATGTACAGGTATAACAGTTTGTTGTCTGGTGATGGTGTGGATTGAAGGGTCGTTGCCTTCTGTCTGTGATCTTTTTGTCTCCTTTCTTCTTTTGCTCTTTTTGCTATTTTCCATCTTTTTCTGTCCCCTCCAGTCAGGTCCAGCAAGATTACATAGATTCGGTAATTCAAAGTAAATAAATAAATTATTTAATCACATTATCAAGAGGAGCCTTACCCATAGGCCTCCCCTTGGCAGAGCAAATTTGTTCAGCACGAAACAGCAACCAGATTATCATTTTGCTTGCTATGATGCTGGACAGGACAAGTTAAAAAAAAAAAAATAAATAAAAAAAAAATATTTTAGCCATGTATTTAGAGGCATTGTGGAAGGTCCAGAGAGACACTTGCAGCTTCAGAAACACAGGTTGGACACCCCTGATGTCGTGTTAGTAAACCAAAGTTTACCGCATTTTCTTTATAAAGCCGGAGGCCTTCTTTTAAAGGAAAGAGATATTTTGCGCGTAATGCGATTAATTTTAGCATGTCATGCGATTAATTCCAATTAAAAATTTTAATCGTTGCCCAGCACTAATATATATATATATATATATATATTATTGCTGGGCAACGATTAGAATTATTAATCGCTGTTAATCACATTGTTATACGCAAAATGTCATTTTCCTTTAAAAGAAGGCCTACAGCTATATGAAGAAAATACAGTAAATTTTGGTTTACACTAAGTCAGGGGTGTTCAACCTGCAGCTCCAGAGCAGCTGGAGCTCTGGACTTTCCACAATGACTAAAAATGCAAAATAACTCATTTTTATAATATAGATATAATAACAAATGAAGTTTTTTGTTTGTTTGTTTGTTTGTTTTTCTCAGCAATTTTTCTGTTTTTTCATGGAATAATTGCATTGAATTTCCACAACATAATGATACTAAAGGTACCAGGAATATTTTTTAATCTCATTTCCTTGTCTTTAGGTTGAAAACTATGGGCGTTTTTTCCCTTTTTATAACACATCATTTTTACAAATATCTACATCCCATAGAAGAAAGTCTGTCTACTGCAAAAGTTTTTTGTTTTACTTTATTTTGAAAACTAAAAATAGAAAGAAAAATGTGGTTGTCTTTTTTTTCAAAAGGTCTTCTAACATTTGCGTCTCTGAACAGGTTTCATTTAGCTGGCTAAGGTAAAATGGCTCTTTGGATTGGAAAGGCTGCAGACCCCTGCACTAAACACAAACAGTGGTCCCTCATTTATAGCGGGGCTTACGTTCTGAAAACACCCCGCGATAAATGAAATCTGTGAAATGACGACATTCATTTTCACAATTCAAATGCAGGTTAAGGCCTAATTATTCCTCCTCAGAGTGTTTATAGACCTTTCCCAAACTATAATGAACATTTTCAACATTCTCACACACTTCATACACTCTCAAAAACCTAGATATATTTTACAACGTGAATTTCTTAATAATTACTCACCCTGTAAAATATATTACAACTTCTCTGCTGGCACTGCGTCCCCACCCTCGTCTGTAACGTTGTTTTTCGCAGAAGGCCCGGTGTTCTGTCAGTTTAGCATACGCATCAGAGTAGCATACATTATGCTGATGTGCATGTGGGTTAAGGTTAGGGTTAGGTGCAGTCGTCAGTTTGCACTATGTGTATGCTGATCTGACAATGTATGTTAAACTTACAGAACACCGGCTGTTGCTGTCTTTTTCAGAAAAAGACAGCGGGACACGAAGTATACTGACTTGGCCAATCAAGACACAAAACACAGTGGGCTGATTCCTCCAGTAAAATTTGGACATAGAATGGTTGAAATAGGATTTACATATACTTAAATATGTAGTGCTGCATACAAAAAAAAAACTGCGAAACAGCAAGACCGCAGAAGATGAACCGCGATATGGAGACGGACCACTACACAGATTTAGCAGCAGTTTTCTCTTTAAACAGCAACAGTTAAAATATTTCTAAATAAGTAAAAAAATTAAATATTTATGACAAAGAAGGATGAAATTTTCAGGATTTACTAACTAAAAGGTAAAAAGTCAGCAGGATTAATTTAAAGCTTTGAAGCTGCTTCCTTCTAAACACAGAAGGAAGAATATCTGATGAATATCAGCCATCAGGTGAACAGACAGAAAGCAGGATTAGAATCTCACAGCTTCTAAATGGTGAGGAGAGAGAAATATTCACAATATGCACAATAACTTCCATCCATGCACCTTCAGTGGTTCATTATGAAAAATTCTCTAACCTTGCATTCTTAGCTTGACTGTTTAACTGTTTAGCTTAACCTCTTGTACCTGCACCCTCTGCTACCAGGAGTTAAGTGGTTGAGGTGAAATAAGTAGCATTGACACCTAGTGTTTCAAATCAGAACTGCAGTCAAAAGAGAAAAACATGGTGAGCAAACCTTTGCTGTTTAAGCAAAATTCCGGGCTTACCTCCATCCATCCATCCATCTTCTAATGCTTATCCGGAGTCGGGTCGCGGGGGCAGCTGCCTAAGTAGGGAAACCCAGACTTCGCTCACCAGCTCATCCGGGGGGATCCCGAGGCGTTCCCAGGTCAGCCGTGAGATGTAGTCCATCCAGGAGGCATCCTGACCAGATGCCCGAGCCACCTCATCTAGCTTCTCACCCTATCTCTAAGGGAGAGCCCGGCCACCCTGCGGAGAAAACCCATTTCAGCTGCTTGTACTTGCGATCTTGTTCTTTCGGTCACTACCCACAGCTCGTGATCAAATGTGAGGGTAGGAACGTAGACTGACCTGTAAATCGAGAGCCTTGCCTTTTGGCTCAGCTCCATCGTCACCACGACAGACTGATGCAGAGTCCGCATTGCTGCAGATGCCGCACCGATCCGCCTGTCGGTCTCCCACTCCATCCTTCCCTCACTCGTGAACAAGACCCCGAGATACGTGAACCTCTCCACTTGGGGCAGGACCTCATTGCCGACCCGGAGAAGGCACTCCACCCTTTTCTGGCTGAGGACCATGGTTTCAGATTTGGAGGTGCTGATTCTCATCGCACCCGCTCCACACTCAGCTGCCAATCGCTCCAGTGAGAGCTGAAGATCACGGCCCGATGAAGCCAACAGAACGATATCATCCGCAAAGAGCAGAGACCCAATCCTGAGGCCACCAAACTGGATCCCCTCAACACCTTGGCTGCACCTAGAAATTCTGTCCATAAAAGTTACGAACAGAATCGGTGACACGCCTTGGAGGAGTCCAACCTTCACCGGAAACAACTCTGATTCACTGCCGGCGATGCGGACCAAGCTCTGACAGCTCGTACAAGGGGGTCCGGCACTCCATATTCCCAGAGGAGTCCCTGGGGGACATGGTCGAACACCTTCTCCAAGTCCACAAAGCACATGTAGACTGGTTCAGCGAACTCCCATGCCCCCTCCAAGATCCTGAAGAGAGTATAGAGCGGGTCTGCTGTTCCATGACCGGGACGAAAACCACACTGCTCCTCTTCAATCCAAGGTTCGACTATCTGACGGACCCTCCTCTCTAGCACCCCTGAATAGACCTTACCAGGGAGGCTGAGGAGTGTGATCCCCCTGTAGTTGGTGCACACCCTCTGGTCCCCCTATTGAAGAGAGGGACCACCACCCCAGTCTGCCAGTCCAGGGGAACTGTCCCCGATGTCCATGCGATGCTACAGAGGCGTGTCAGCCAAAACAGCCTTACAGCATCCAGAGCATTAAGGAACTCTAGGTGGATCTCTTTCACCCCCTGAGCCCTGCCACCGAGGAGCTTTTTAACCACCTCAGCGACCTCAGCCCCAGAAATGGGAGAGCCAACACCAGGGTCCCCAGACTCTGTTTCCTCATCGGAAGACGTGTTGGTGGGATTGAGAAGGTCTTTGAAGTATTCCCTCCACCGCCTCACAACGTCCCGAGTCGAGGTCAGCAGCCCCCCATCCTCACTGTACACAGTGTTGGTGGAGCATTGCTTTCCCCTCCTGAGCTGCCAGATGGTGGACCAGAATCTCCTCAAAGCCGTCCGGAAGTCATTCTCCATGGCCTCTCCAAACTCCTCCCATGCCAACAGTTTTTGCCTTAGCGACCGCCGAAGCTGCATTCCACTTAGCCTGCCAATACCCATCAGCTGCCTCTGGAGTCCCACAGGCCAAAAAGGCCCGATAGGACTCCTCTTTTAGCTTGACGGCATCCCTCACTGCTGGTATCCACCAACGAGTTTGGGGATTACCGCCACGACAGGCACCGACGACCTTGCGGCCACAGCTGCGGCTGGCCGCCTCAACAATAGAGGCATGGAAGATAGCCCACTCGGACTCAATGTCCCCCGCCTTACCCGGGACATGGTTGAAGCATTGCTGGAGATGGGAGTTAAAACTCTTTCTGACAAGGGACTCTGCCAGACGTTCCCAGCAGACCCTCACAACACGCTTGGGTCTGCCAGGCCTGACCGGCATCCTCCCCCACCATCTGAGCAAACTCACCACCAGGTGGTGATCAGTTGACAGCTCAGCCCCTCTCTTCACCCAAGTGTCCAAGACATGCGGCCGCAAGTCTGATGATATGACTACAAAGTCGATCATCAAACTGCCCTGGTGCCAAGTGCACATGTGGACACTCTTATGCTTGAACAAGGTGTTCATAATGGACAATCCATGACGAGCACAGAAGTCCAACAACAAAACACCACTCGGATTCAGATCAGGGGGGCCATTCCTCCCAATCACGCCCCTTCAGGTCTTGCTGTCATTGCCCACGTGGGCATTAAAGTCCCCCCAGCAGAACAAGGGAGTCCCCGGAAGGAGTACTTTCCAACACCCCCTCCAAGGACTCCAAAAAGAGTGGGTACTCTGAACTGCTGTTTGATGCATAAGCACAAACAACAATCAGGACCCATCCCTCACCTGAAGGACGAGGTAGGCTACCCTTTCGTCCACTGGGGTAAACCCCAACGCATAGGCGCCAAGTCAGTGGGCAATGGGCATGCCCACACCTGCTCGGCGCCTCTCACAGGGAGCAACTCCAGAATGGAAGAGGGTCCAGCCCCTCTCAAGGACAGTGATTCCAGAGCCCAAGCTGTGTGTCAAGGTGAGTCCAACTATAGCTAGCCAGAACCACTCAACTTTGCACACCAGCTCAGATTCCTTCCGCGCCAGAGAGGTGACATTCCACGTCCCTAGAGCTAGCTTCTGCAGCCGAGGATCAGACCACCAGGGTCCCTGCCTCCGGCTGCTGCCCAGCTCACACTGCACCCAACCCCTATGGCCCCTCCTGCAGGTGGTGAGCCCACGGGAGGGGGGGCCCATGTCACCCTTTCAGGCTGAGCCCAACCGAGCCCCATGGGCAAAGGCCCGGCCACCGAGCACTTGCCTCCGTGCTCCTGCTCTACATGGCTCCAGAGGGGGGGCCCCGGTGACCCACGTCCGGGCAAGGGAAACCTGGGTCCATGATTTGACGTCATCATAGGGGTGTTTTTGAGCCACGCTTCATCTTCTGGTACTTACCTGTCGAGGAGAAACTTTGCCAGCTAAGACAGAACCATCTTTCAAAAGATTCTCCAATACTGATCCCTGTTTTATTTCATTTTGCTTTGTTGTCAGGATGCCAAGGCTTTTTAGGTTTTTCTAATACTATTTTTGGTCTGCTTCTTTTACTAGCTTCCATATCTGCAGGCTGCTGCTCTTTTGCCAACATAAAGTACCAAACGCTGCGCTGCAGCTTGGCAACTTTGGGGAGTTGCATATGATTGGTTAAGGAACCAGGAAATAGTAAAGAGGTCCACAGTGCACCGAAGTTATTCCATCACGTAACTATTATTTTGAAAGGAGAAAAGCTTGACAAAGACATTGTTGATGTAGAGAGACAGATTGTTTATAGGGAAGCTTCCTTTTATCCCTCGCAACAAATGAGAGCATTTTAAATCATTTTTACAGAAAAAATCCTAATTATTTAGCCTTGAACCTCTGGTGAGTGTAACGTCATGTCTGTAAATGTTACTATAAACACGTGTGGTATCCACATATGTTTATTGTAACGTCACGTCTGTAAATGTTACTATAAATATGTGTGGTATCCACAGAAAGTCCAGAATCTCTGGAGTGTATCCCAGCAATTAACAGGTAAGAAGCAGGGTACACCCTGGACATGTCACCAGTCCATCGCTGGGCCAACACAGAGAGACAAACAGCAACTGATCAGCTGGGCATACTGTAGCATTCAGACAGGTTTCATAGGTCTGACTATTTTTTATCAGTATGGAAACAACACAGATAAGAGGCACTAAATTTCACCAAAAACAGTTTTTATTCTATAAAAGAAGAAGGAGGGAAGGGGGGGGGGGGGCAATGATCACAACTCTACAGGGAGAAACTGACTTTTAAACACTATGAATCACAGTATCAAAAAGCTCACGTTTTCCTCACTGATCTTTACACATTTGTTCTGTACAAATACAAAAAAAAAGAAAAAAAAAGACAGAACACAAACAAACAACCAAAACAAAAAAAAGAAATGTATTATTATGATAACTGCATTGCACTGAGTATATATAGTACTGGCCCATAAGTTACTGCATTCAATAGAAAATACTTAAGTTCTGGATTTACAGAAGTGATTGGTGGTAAGTTGAGGCACTCTCAACAGGGACAGACGCAATCAGTGACGTCATCCTCAGACATGAACTTAGCAGAGATAAAACTCTGTTAATGTGACTGTTTTTGAGGTGAACATTCCTTTTGTTACACAGGAAGAGAAACTATAGAGGAACACTGAAGAAAAAAAGCTTGATTAGGTGGATAATAAAAACTACTGGAAGCAGGAAAATAAGATGGGCATGTCTTTCAACAACAATTCCAGTGAAAAGATTTTGACTGGGTCGTTGTCAATGAGGCTCTAACATAACGACTGACCTTCCTCAGTATGAATATGGGTTTTAGTGTGTTTATGTGTAGCCATCATGTTCCCCAGAGCCGATCGGTGTGCTTGTAAAGCAATGGGCCAATTTCTGATAAAAAATTAAGTTAAAGTTCCTTAAAAAAAACTGGGGACTGATGTCCAGTGTGGTAAATGCAAACATTTTCAAGGGTCAGTTCACTTGTTTCCTAACAATCATATGGTGGTATTTAACTATTACAACAGCTTTGATACATCTGTATGAAATTTATTTTCAGTCACAATATAGCCTACATTTTAAGTTTATGGATTCACAATTTATGGCTCCAAATGTATTGAAAAAATTTTACCTGGTAGGTACATAGGTAACTCCTAATTAATTTGCAAACTAACACTTTCAAAACTGTCCACAAGGATTTGAGGAATGTTTTGGGGAAATATAACAGCTGCCCTGGTAGGCAATTTGCTGCAAGTCACTTATATTAGCTCAAGTGTTCTCGAGCACAGACAAGAATTTGAAAAAAATAAATTAATAAGCAAAAACATGCAGCCTGAGAGAAGACAGTGAAACTATGGAAAAGTCCTGTTGTCCACTTGTCAGATAGTAATGTATCACTAGGCTTAGGGTGTAGATGTACAACTAAACCACACCGTGTTCATGAATTCTAGTCTTAACCATGTAGCATCTTACCCTAAACATTTTCTGGTGAGAAAACAGTCATAGATAAGTTGGGAATCAAAAGTGGGAGGGAAGTACAAAAGTTAAACTATTGTGGAACAAATCTCAAGCTAGCTAGCTATCACATGAGGCTCTGTTCTTTTAGCTTTAGCAAAATTTGTGTTGTTTTTCAAAGAATGTTTTAGCATTTTAGGACCGACAGCTCTTTCATATCTTTTCTTTAGCTTGAGTTTGAGTATAAATTAATCTGTGTAAGCTCAAGGCTACCGTCTCCTAGCTAGCTGATGTTCAGTTAGCTTAATCTAAATTTGTGTTGTCTTTTAAAAGTAGAGTTTAGCATTTCTGAACCGACAGCTTTTTCACATTTTGTCATTAGCACAAGTTTGAATTTATAAGTAAATCTGTGAAGCTCAAGGGTACCGTCTCCTAGCTAGTTGATGTTCAGTTAGCTTTAGTAAATCTGTATTGTTGTTTCTCAAAGAACTATTTGTAGTATGAGGATTTCCTGCTGAACTGGGTAGAGATTATCTCATGACTCTTGTGGGATGAGTTGTTTCAAAATAAAAAAAAATATATATTTTTTTTTCATCTACATGGTGCATGTTAGCCATCTTGATGCTAGCATACAAAATTAAGAAAACACCTGACTGAAATTTTTGACAGGTGACAATGTTATGTTATGTTATTGTTATGCTAAAACGTTTTTTATGTTTCAGAAAAAATATACCTAGAACTTTTTATTTGTGAACTTCTTTGCAACTTTCTCCAAACACTATATTATTCAAGTGGTTTTTTTTTTTTGTTTGTTTCTTTGTTTGCTTGTTTTGTTTTGTTTTTTTTAAGTCAAATGACCCCACCTCGGGCTTAACTGACCCAAATCAACTACACACACTGATGAGGGTTTTTTTGTTATTGTTGTTTGTTTGTTTGTTTTTTCTGTTATATGAAATCAGGTCCAGTGATGAAATATTAGACTCTGTCATTATAAACAAACTTCCTATTTATCAAGTTCAGTTACAATTTCATAGTGAAAGTGGGTTTTCCCCCTCAGGTCTTCAGTGTAAAGGGACCCCTCCCTCCCACTGTCTCACACACACTGACATGCTCACCAACATCACTATAAGAAAACAAGAAGGCTATTCTCCATGCAACACAAGTGTTCACAACAAAAGTGGGACCATTTTTTGTTTTTAAGAAACTACGAAACAAATGTATTAGATTATGGAGGGGGGGGGGGTACACAATGAAGCACATTTCATCAAACCAACAGAAGAAGAAGAAAGATTTTTCACATTATCTAGTCAGTGTTAAAAATAGAAATTCACCCGTTACATTTACTCTGCACTTTCTGATTATATACATTTATATACATTGATCTCTTTTAATTATTTGTCCTTAATGTCTTTATCAACAGTTTACAAAAGAAAGAAAATTGCAATCAAATGCATATACTCTTCTAGAAAGATGTGCTTAGTAACTTTTTTTTCAGTTGAAGCAGAGGGGAGATGTTAAGAGAAATGGGAACATTGCATTGCTCTGCACTGCTAGAAAGAGCAAAGTCTCTCCAAACAAGGGACTGAACTTACTCAGGATTGATGGTAAAAGTTTTTCTTATGTTACATTTACACCTGTCTTCACACTTTTCTAGGAACAAAACTGACCTTGTATTAAAAAAAAAGAAAGAAAGAAAGATAGGAAGAAAGAAAAAGATTTAAAATTGTAAAACAAATTTCAGTGACTCTGCTTGGATGGATCACTTTGTTCTGTTTTTTTTTTTTTTTATTTATTTATTTATTTTTTTTTTGCGTTGTGCAGACTCAACAACAATCTGCCATCTTCACGTCATGTATTCAGCTCACAGGAGGCCTGTTCTTTCAGTCATCCACACATTACTCACTTTCTAGCTTTTTTTAAATGACAACTCTGAATGGTTCTGTAGCAGAATGCCATTTTTAGTTTGCTGAGGGACAATCTGGATGATAAAAGCATCACCCTCTGATCACCAACCAAGTGTTTTCCTTATATCTGGTTTCTAAAAGTCCTTCCCTTTGATAAAGCTACAGCACTAGCACACTCTGTGATCAACAACATGGCCTCTGCACATCCTGACATCCCTTTTTTAAGGTTCCTGTGACAACTTTTGAGAGTTCAACTACCAATCTACTACTGAGTTCAGAACAGCGCTTGGAGCGAGGTCTATGTCTTGTTGCATAATCAAATTCAGCCCTGTTCAGGAGCTGAAACAGCCCACTGGACACTGTGGGTTAGAAAGCAGAGATTGGGGTAGGGGGGTCAATTCTGCTCCGAAATGTATGAAAATTTGAAAATGTGCTGATTAAATCTCAGCATGGGTAATAGAAGGTTTAAAAACTTAAAGAAAAAAAAATCAAGAATCTCTGTTAGTATTTAATAGGAAGTTACTTAGAAAGAGAATTGACCCCCGCTGTGGTGGAAATGCTAGTGAGGAGAGTGCCTAGTTTGCCCATGGTTTAAACCCCAGACAGGATGGACCCTGACAGGCCGACACAGTGCCTGGTTTCTCCCAGAACCCCTGACAGACGACATTCAGCCACCGTCCAGCTGATCCAAGGAGGCAGAGATGTTTTTAAAACCAGTTGGATGTTTGGGATTTTTAACATAAAGATCACTTTACACCACCATCTGTTTACATCTGCTTCACTGAAGCAGCACTAGCATCATAGTTTTAATTAAAGATTAAAATGTAAATCTTCTCTTCATGAAAGAACTTTTAGAGACAGTGATGGGCTCCGGTTCAGCTGCCGTCGTCTCTCAGCGGTTCTGGTTTCGCCCTTACGGATTGACTTCAGTTATTAAGGCTCAACGGGCAAGAGGTAAAAGAACAACAAGTGCCCGGAACACAAACTCATAAACATATTCTATTCTGATTATGTGTTTGTCTAAAAACTCACCCACATGCACGCGCACACACACACACACACACACAAACAATACGTAACACACACTCAGAAAAGCTTCCCCAGTTCCCTGCAAGATACTTTTACTTCTCAGACTATTTGTGTTGCCTCTGTTATTTTCACAACCTCAACACACACACAAAAAAGGATTCAAATCTTCTTTTTTCTAAAAAGACACCGTTCCATTCAGAGCGGCAAAACCCGGCAAAGAAAAACTAAACGTCAACTGAAGGCCTTTTTTTTTCTTTTTTCATTTTGTAAAACACAGACAACAACAAAGCAAATACTGTTATCGAAGAAGAGTCTGAAAGGTGTGAGTGCGGGGATAAAACACAACAATGTGACTGATACACGGAAAAGAAAAAAGTCCTTTTATAAAGTTCACAGTCTTGTGGCTCTGTGTACCAGAGGAAGATTGGGGGGGAATGGGGGGGGCTATGTCCGACGTCACTTCAGCTGCTGGGAATAAATTCACTGCATGCAAGCACACATACAGAGTCACACTGATATGCACAGTAAACATTTTATCTATATGTGTGAATCTTTTTCTTTTATACCCTTTTCAGAAAGTACCAGGAGCCAAAAACCCCAGGAACTACAAGTTCTACTTCCCTGTTGCTCCTAAAACTAAGACTACCGTCCCTCTGATAAGCATTTATAAGAAGAATACAACAGTTTACAGAATATTTTTCTTTAATTTCCTCAACTGTTTCCACATATTAGTTTCCTATTAAAACTTGCAGAAAAAGGAGCTCTAAGAACCTCACATAAACACTGATAAATATTCCGCATTGTATCCTCCTTATAAATGTTAAAAATGATTAAATGAAGTGAAATGTTCTCCCTGTTCCAGTGCTAACACCTCTGTAGCAAACCTACTGGGACTTTGGAGGTCTTATTTTCCTGCTTTTTGATCAAAGAATTTGCCAATACTGTCACAGATCCTTCACTCTACTAAAGAAGGTTAGAAACCGATGTAAAATCCTTGCGTTCCTGAGAAGGTTCCTGGGGGCCTGGAAATGTCTTTGTGTGTGGAAAAGGGCTATATAAGTTCTCCTTGGGAGTCACCTTTGCTTCCATTAAGAAGTCACATTTATTTGGTGGCATAACTTCGACTCAACTCTGGATATGTACAGAATTCAGCTTAAATATAGAAAAAAGCAGCTGAAGTGATGTCTGATTTAAGATCAAGAGTTTAAAAATGGTACACTTGTGTCCCTTCCTCTTCCTCCTGTCCTTTGGATGAATGGATGCATGTGATGGAATGATGGATGGATGTGTGGATGGATGAATGGATGGAGGAACGTCCCTGCTGCTGGATGTCTCTGAGTCCATTCTTCTCTCTCTGATGAGGTGACAGTTGAGTTTGTAGAGAAAGAACTGGCTGGGGGTGGACGGTGATGATCATTATTATTTCCACCATGCATGCACACAAATGCTCACATTCCCAATCATCCTGTGATTTCAAGATGGAGAAAAGGAAGACACATCCTTTTCTCATCTGCCAATTGGGTTTAAAATCCTGCAGGAGTGAGGAGGGAAGAAGGATGTGGAGGTGAAGGGCACTGGTACAAGATGTGCTGTGAGGGACTCTGAGAAACCAAAGGGATCAGAGGTTGGTTTGTAGAGCTGGCTGAAGGGAGCTTTCACATCATCACGTGGCGACGGCGGTGCAGAGAAAGATGGTCAGACCGGGAGAAGGAGCGGTCGCACTCAGTGCAGCGGAAAGGTTTGATTCCTGTGTGCTTGCGGAAGTGTCGGGTGAGCTCGTCAGAGCGTGCAAAGCGCCAGGTGCAGCCTTCCCAAGTACAGTGGTAGGGCTTCTCTCCTGGAAGGACACAAGCATCTTTGTTAAATGTTGCAAATAAAGGAGTCATTGAAGGAATAATGTCACAAATCTGATCAGAGCTGAGACCTAGAGCTGCCTGAACAGAGGGCTGCGTGAGATGCTGCAGTACAGAAGTTTATACACACCAGGAAGCAGCAATGCTAACATGTAGCGTACAAAATGATGGGGGAAAACTCAGCTAAAAGACTCTACCAATCAGTATGAGGGGCCGTATAGGACAGAATTCATTCTTGATTCTCACACACACTTCACACACATGTGTACAGGG
Source organism: Melanotaenia boesemani (assembly GCF_017639745.1). Lineage (NCBI taxonomy): Eukaryota > Metazoa > Chordata > Actinopteri > Atheriniformes > Melanotaeniidae > Melanotaenia > Melanotaenia boesemani. Next base: position 28,350,002 of record NC_055696.1, on the reverse strand, counting down.
TGTCTTGTATGTATGTGTGTGGGGCTTTAGTAGTGTGTATATGTAAATTTTTATTAGTTTATATGCAATATATTGCTCAAGTGTGTATGCGAGAGTTGATTTTATGTGCTTGTGCAAATAATTCTAGTTGTATATAAATGATTTTAGAGGTGTGTGTGAGAACAAGAATTAATTCTGTCCTATATAAGTCAGTGTAACAAAACACAGTTTAAACCACAAGCAATTATATCAGAATGTAAGAAAACATGAGAACAGAACTTTCCACTTTAGAGTTTCTGCTAATTTCTCCACTTCAAGCAAACTACACAGACAAGGTGTCATATGACTGGTGGTTACAGAGATGTCTGTCTTATCACTGTGGGACAAAAACTCAGGGAGCTAGGAGCCAGAATCAGAAATCATGTCTTACTTTTGCTGTTTTGTGGTGAGGTAAAAAAAACTCTGCTAATGTGTTCTCCTATGACTCTGCCTTAGTTTGAAATTAATCATGAAGGTTTTGCTAGTTTCCATGGTGATGAAGGAGGTTTTATAGTGATGTGATCACTTTTCCTATCATAGACTATCTTGGGCTTCACTTCTGTCTGGATCCTCATAGTGTTTCTAAGGTGAATGTGGGGGCTACCCCTGGATCCTCCTGACTCTGAACAGTGATAGAGGAAAGCAGAAAAATAGGCCTCGTCAGGACGAGGTTAACCAACCAAACTGCTAATTTGACCTGTTTTGGTCTAAACACTCTAAAATGACAGCTATTATATTTAACATGTCTGTGGGTGTTTAAAAACAGCTCATTTGAGCAAATGAGAGTTTGGTTCAAGGTCTGCAACAGATAAGAAGGTTAAGTTGTTAAATTCTCTGGTCTCACCTGTGTGTATCCTTCTGTGGGCTTTGAGGTGAGAGCTCTTGGTGTAAACTTTTTTACAGCCTTCATAGTCGCACATGTGAATCCGCCGCCTCTTCAGGTCTATTGAATCAGGATCGACGGGCTCCAAGTCCATGACTGACCTGAGGGACAAAATGAAAGGAGTTAGTGATGCTGATGGCTACACTAAAACAGAAGTCTGTCTGCTTTGGTGTTTTTTTTGTTTTTTTTTTTTTTTTTACTATAAATCTGAAAAGACAAAAGATGCTCAACAGGTACACGTGGTCAACATTCAGTGATGGATCAAAACATTTTAACCAATTTTTAAACCTCAGAGATATTGAGGTTTGTGTATGACAAAAAGAGGCAATATGTAATGCTATGGTTAACATAATCTGCCGGTTCAAAGCACCATAAACACATAAAAGTTCAACAAGTTCAGTGGAAGAGACAAAGATGGGGGTTGTACTGAATGATCAACAATGTTTTTGTTAGACAGGATATGGGAGGTCACATGCACCTCTGTTTAAAAAACTGTCTTAAATAGCTTCAACTCTGGTACAATAAAAGCACATGTCTTGGGGGAATTCACCACATGAACGTTAACAGCTAAGGAGATAAAGACTGTGAGCAATCCTCTGGGCTTTGTCAATACTAAGGACAGAGCTGGAATCTAAACTAGTCTCCTTTCTCCAAATGCCTTTCAGTTTTTCTCTCTGTGGTTTCTACAGCCTGCTGTAGCTGCCTGTGATTAGTCCAAAAGTCCAAACATTTTGGAACCAGAAAATGACAAACCTGCAACTTTAGCCTGGATCCAACTAAAAGGTTTGAGATGTTTCAGCCAAAAGATGGGAATTATTTAGCAAAGAAAAACGGAAAACCTGAACAGGTCAGCTCAGATAAAAACGGAGAGGAAGACGGACTAAACCGTGCTGTCTGAACAGAATCAAGCTGGGAGATCGTCAAGTAGTAAATATGTTTGCTCCTGTTTCCTTCAGCCCCAATCTACAATGTAAATAAAAAGAGAGATGATGAAAAAGATGAGGCGAAGATTTTTTTTAATACAATAATAATATGATCAAATGTTTGACGGCATGAAGCAATATTCAGCTAAAGTTACTCCCATGTCTACTTCAGTGTTTGAAAAAAGAAAAAGTAAAACAATGTCACCTTTTCTTTTAAACAATATGAACAGAAAATAAGTTTATATACTGCTTATTTTTTATATTAAATGTGCAATTTTAATCTATATTTGATAATAGATTAAAAAAGTGGCAGAAAATATCTGGGAAAGAATTTGAATATGATTGTTATCATCACAGAGATTCCTCCTGATTCTCTAACAATGAATTAGTTTGAATTAATTGTGTCTGCAGAGTGTCTAGAGATGACTTTATTGTGAAAATCGTCCTATACAAATAAAGCTTAAACTAATTAAATTGAATTATGACATTTGTAAATCACTGCATTTTGTTTTGGTTTACATTTAGCAGAGTCACAACTTTTTAGAGTTTATTATTTTTAGTCTTGTAGGACTTACATAATTATACTTCAGAAAATAAAAATAGTATCATTAGAAACTTAAACATTTTTATCAGTTATGCTTTTTTTCTCTCATCAGGTTCAGGTGAGTTGCACACTCATGTCAGACCACCAGGGGGCGTCAAACAGTCACTCTGTGCTAAAAAGGCTCCTACTTCAGCATTACTTTCCCCCCTTCTATCAGTTCTCACCACTCCATGCGCATTATTCTCTTCTTTCCTCACAGACAAACTGAGCATTTCCAGTCTTTTGGCTTTTGCCTCCTTAAATGATTTAGTCTTCAAAGCCTGAGCTGTCTCATTCTGCTCAAATAAAGTTTATGTGATAACCACAGTTTAAATAAAGTTGGTTTAAAAAAATAAAAACTCCACTGAGCTCCCAAGTCCTGTTACAAAGAGGTGTGACAGCATTACGTAACCTTTTTTACATCCTGGTTCTGGGAAAGCCCTACAAGGCAACACACAGATCACACACGCACACACACACAAAATATCCACAGACACATTTTGTTTTTATTAAACTCTCTCCAACACACACTACAGCAGCAGATTACAGCACTAACCCAACCAAGAACAGCTACGCTCTTCATTTCTGTTAAGTAAGGCAGCCGCGCCCACTGGGTGTGGCCGGCTCTCTGTCCTGATTTACTAATAAACACCCTGAACACTTCCTCTCGCAGACTGACGAGACTCTAAAGAGAAGCAACAGTCTGTTCAATGTCCAGACCTTTTATTTTAGAAAAGCAAACGTCCTATACAAAGTGTGTACAGAGTCTCTGCACACTTGTCTTCCTGTGTTACAATCTAGGCATCTCCAGTGTGTCCTGCTGTTCAGAGGGTTATATAAGGTTATATAAGCATCCAGTCATGGCAGCACTGCAGTAATGTAATTAGTCAGGAGCCTGCAAGCGAGGGAGGTGACCCACACAAAGACCAAATTTCCCACAAAGCCTGCTGCAAAGTCTGTCTCCTGCTGACCCTGCTGACTTGTATTATGGACTCTACAGTCAGCTGACATCACGCATGGATTTTGGTATTTATGTCTTGATGGAAGGGGTGAAACTATCCTCCACACAGTCAGTCAATGCTTGAATTTACATGAATCGTTTTCCATCCAATTGAACATCCAATCGGAATATAAATGTGTAAACACCTCCGCTTATCTGATTGGGCTCAATTAGAATAAATATTCAGTTCAATCAAAAGGGACGGTTTCACCCATAAAACGTTTTGCTATTTGGGAATTTTTCATTAAAAGAAAAAAAATGTGTCAGATTATGAGCATTATGAAGCTAGAATGATGTAAAATGAATGTATTAATAAATATAGCAGCAACCAAAAAGTTTCTACTTTGTAGAAATAACACACAGATCAACAGTGACCAAAGCCTTTTCTCATCTGCACATCATTCTCTCAAGTCTTGGCGTTCAGGTGAACAATATTATCATTGAAACAAACACACAACAGAAACTATTCACATATTTACACCTTTTCCTCATTTTCAGTTATTTATGCTTTTTACCTACTATCCTCACAGAACCAACTCAAAAACATCTTTACATAGAACTTTCTGCCCACTTGTTGATCTTTGGTTGCTCTTGATTGGACATTACCATCAATCTAAGCTCTCTGATTGGTGGAAAGTTTGGCAAGAAGTGGCTTCATCATCATGTCTTTTAGCAAATAATGGTGTTATCACAGATCAGTTTCTGAACAAACACTACATTTTGTAACTGGATTGTAAACCTCCTGGACAGGATATAAATACCTGGAAAACTTCCGTATATCACCTAAAAGTAAGCTATCCATCACGATTTATCCCACAGAGTTACACACCGTTCCTGAGAAACTGCTGATGATATAAGGGATACTGCTTGGGAACACTGGAGCTCTAGTTGAGTATGAAGGGTTAATCTTTGCAATCAGGGTGAATCTGAACACTGAAACAGATTTAGAGGGCAGTGCAGTTTAGGTAAAATTGACAAGGAAAAAAAGGTTTGAATCAGTAAGATACTTCAGTTTATAATGCAATATTACCTTCATAAGTACCTTCATAAAAAAATCTCTGCAATGTGGCTCTCTACATTCTTACTCAGTTTGTAACTTTCAGCAGGCATTTTTTTAAAACCCGTTTTTACACCACAAGTATGTTTAAACCAGACTTTACTACACATTTTTGTATTTATCATGGCTGCCTCACGGTTTCGCTAGAGGGCAGGGCAGAGTACCCCTTTGAGTCCCGATGACAGTTTCAGACAACAGCAAACACGATGACAGAGGAGAAATTATGATAATGTAAATTCTCAGAAAAGGACATATGATGAGGCAGCACAGTAGATAATGGTCGTCTGTGCAGCCATCAAATACATGCAGAGCTATAGAGCACAACACTGGCCCTACGGTTTCCAGTAGTAATGCTCACTTTGATTTGCCTGGCTATGCACCTGCAAGCTCTCTGAAAACCAACTGGAATACCCACATAAAAGATGACAGAAGCAGAAAGAAGGCTCTGTATATATGCATATTTAACGTAGAGCATAAATGAGGCCTTATCTGTATCCTGCAGACCGTGATGGATTACAGTTTCTGATGAGCACGATGTTCTCTGATAATAAAAGAGATATTGTCTTTTTTTGTCTGCATCTTGTTTATCATCAGTTTCGAAACCTCCATGTAGACGTTACAGTTGGTAAACAAGTGTGAAGAAAAGTGAGCTGTGCCCACTCTTTTGTTCAACACTTTAATAATACTGTAAAACCTTTCTGCATGCGTTCAATGCTTCCCACTTCCTACAGGACGTGTTCCCAGTAATACATCACTTTATTTCCTGGATATGGAATTCTTGCACTTGAACTCCAGTTAATCTTATTTGTTACATTAACTGTTTCTGAGAACCTTCCTTTGTTTTATGCTATCTGATACTTGTCTTCTGCCCCCTGGTGGATACCCCTTCTGCACAACAATAAATCTCACCTATCACACCGGTAATAATATACAAAGATTATATATATTATATATAATTTTCTGCCAGGCATTTCTTGGGTCAGGCTTTCAAGGGTACAATGTGAAGTGTGTGATATGGACTCACCCTGCATCGAGGCTTTGGGAAGCCGTTCCAGAATCCGTACCGCTCTCTGCATCACTGTCGCTCTGGTATTCCACTGGAGACGTCGAACCTGGCTTAATACGAACTGGAGGGAGAAAAGGATGCCAGGAGGGAAAATATGGAGAGGATTGAAGGTGGGATGGTGGAAAATGGAGGGGGGGAAAGGTAGGGTGGGAGGAAACAGAAAAGAACAGCAGGGGGTCAGTTGGAGAACAACCATGTCAGGATTTAAGGATTTTACAAAGACAAATAGTTCTACATTGTTCTCAAAGTCTGTTAAATATCTTTACAGAGTCAAAGCAGGAGGATAGTGATGTGAACAGATGTTAATGAAAAAATCATTCAACTAGATGCTCATTAGACATTATGTGAAACCAAAACCTCTCGAGGGCAATCAAAAAAATTCTGTCTGTTCTCAAGGTTTAATAAGCCGCTCTAAATTCTCCCATTTTTATTTGTCTTTTCCTACAGAGTAACAGAGATAGTACAGAGTCACAGCAAAGCTTTCTTCCATATCCGCCTCAGATGATATGAGGAGGGAGGATGGCCTTTTGTCTCTTTGATCTTCCAATGGGAGATTACTCTTAACCAGAAGATCACCAAGTCTGCTGATAATGATGAATCCAGTTAACTGCTGCAAAACCATGCGATTTTCAGCTCCACAGAGCACATCTTTCAGCTGACTGTTTGGGTGCTAAAAGAAGAAATAAAAGTTAATGTTTGGATGTTCATCTAGTGTAAATATTGAGGGAAAAACCAGGATGTATAGGAGTGGAGTATGCAGCACTCATCAGAAGTTACAGGAAACTGCAAAAGGAGGTCACACTACAGTAGATACTGAAAACAGTTCACAGATGGGGATCGTTTTTCCTGAATATATAAACTACCAGAAAAATATTTCACTCTCATTTGGTCAGCTGGGTTTTCTTCTCATTGTGGACTTGGGAGAAAATCTTTAGGTTTCATTCATGCAGAAAAAGCACCATTTAATGGGGAACCATGCTGCTCTGATCAGAAAGAAACTCTGTGTGCTACATGCTCAGACTTCATCTAGCATAAGTAAAGAATTTACACATCAGACTGTGAGATTAATCATTTAGTTTGGAGAAAAAAGTGTCCTCTCTCCTCCCTTCACCGTCCTCTATCTGCAGGAATGTTGAAGCCACACTGTTCAAAGTCCAGCCAGCCTGAAGAGAGCGGGAAGGGGTGGGGTGGTTGGAGAGTTGATGCAAGGAATTTGGGTGGAGTATATGTATACGTGGGGAGGGTCACACACCAAAACAAGTGGTGCTCTTTCTCTCTGGAGACAATTAAGTCACCCCCTCCACTCCTCTACCACCGCAGCTTTCCTCTTTCAAAGGCAAAACAGCCCAACTCTCTTCAACCCCCACACCCTTTCCACCTCATCCTTCCTACTCAACTCTCCTACCACCACATCATCCACCCAGCCATAATCCCTTACTCTCTGCACCAGCCCATCCAACCCTCCGTTCCTTCCACCCCCATGCAGCTCATGCATAGCTGCCCCCTGCTTGTTCACGTCTCAGGTGAACAAACCATCTTAGTTCCTATCTTCTCCTGGTTTCACATCTCCACTCATTGTTTCACGTTACTACTACCACCACCTGACCTCGTTTCACACGACTGACATTAGTCAGCAAACTGAACACAGTCATTGAGCCGGTTTACATGACTCATGTCAGAAATCCAGGAGTAATCAGAAAAATGGAATAATATACATGCACCTTTGGATTGTAATAATCGATTTACTCTTGTCTATATTTTCCAGTCTATTATTGAATTTCCTTCGGATCACGTATGTGGCAACGTAACGTCTTGTTTCAGAACATCTGGTCTTTGTAGAACATGGCTGCATCCGCTGCTTTAGCGTTAGCTGCTAATGTGAGCGCTACTAAAAAAGATTACATGTGAATATTTTACTTTATGTTCTGTCTTTTCAACATTTGTGTTAAAAAGATTGAAGCGACGATTAAAAAACAATTAAATCAAAGATACAGATATACATGCATGAAGACATATTGGAGAGAATCTAGTTGTGTTAATTTGAATTCTTACAATTAGATAACTGCCATTATTCGATAAAGGAGATCAGAGTATGCTGTCTACATGATCACCTGATAATGATCAGGTTTTTGGCGTTTTGTTTCATACTCTGCAAGAACAGAGAACTTTGTTCTTTTCGTGAAGGTGGCAAGAACATGAAAAAGTTGGTTCATTTCATACTTCACAAGAAGCTTTGTCCATGATTTAGATCATGCAACCTCAAGAACAAGAATAAAGTTCTCTGTTATTGTGGAGTAGGTAACATGCTAAACACATGCAGATTTCCCCCCAACACGCCGATGTCTTTGTGCATGCAGACCTGTACATAAGATTTATTTTGGTTGTCTTTTTTAGTGTTTTCCGTAAAAAGATGGAAGTGACGCCTTCGCAAAGTGAGCAAAACATGAAAGAAACGAACAAATAAACGAACTAAAACATTCACACGAAGTCTATTTTTCTTAAAGGTTTTCCTTCCTGGTTCTGGTTCTGATGGAGGTTTTCCTTCTAGGTCCTGGTTCTGACAGAGGTTTTCCTTCCTGGTTCTGGTTCTGATGAAGGTATTCCTTCCAGGTCCTGGTTCTGACAGAGGTTTTCCTTCCTGGTCCTGGTTCTGATGAAGGTATTCCTTCCTGGTTCTGGTTCTAATGGAGGTTTTCCTTCCAGGTCCTGGTTCTGACGGAGGTGTTCCTTCCTGGTCCTGGTTCTGACGGAGGTTTTCCTTCCAGGTCCTGGTTCTGACAGAGGTTTTCCTTCCTGGTTCTGGTTCTGATGAAGGTTTTCCTTCCTGGTTCTGGTTCTAATGGAGGTTTTCCTTCCAGGTCCTGGTTCTGATAGAGGTTTTCCTTCCTGGTTCTGATGGAGGTTTTCCTTCCTGGTTCTGGTTCTGGTTCTGACAGAGGTTTTCCTTTCTGGTTCTGGTTCTGACAGAGGTTTTCCTTCCTGGTTCTGGTTCTGACGGAGGTTTTCCTCTCCACTGTCTCCTTGTGCAGCTCAGAATGGAGGATTCAATCAAAGAGAAGGTTTTATCCCACTCAATGGTTTTCTTAGCTAGGTCAAAATTTTATAACCAGTTATTAAAAATTGGACTAATGTGGATCTTATAATGGATTTGTTTTAATTGGATTATAAGTGATTGATTGGATTATAATTTCATGTAATTACATGGTGTAAACATTTAAAAGCTCAATAACCAGAATGTGGTACAGTGTATTTTTGTTAAAATAACAGATTGTTTTTCATTTAAATCTCTCACTGAGCTCAGGAGGAAATGAGCTTTTCCTGGTTTGATACTGATGGAAGTGATTGTGTTAAATCAGCTGTCATATCATCTCATAATGATCGATGGATCCTGCCTCAAATCAAATCCAAATTGTATTGCAGCCAAATTGTTATCCACTGAATCCATACGAACTTTAATTCATACCACTTGTTAGGCATAGAACATGAAGAAAACCTGAACTTACATACATCCTTTATGAGTTCTGTCCAGCTGGATCTCATCTAATTTATCCCAAAAGTCTGGAAACACACACTCTACTGGTTTGGAGCGATTTTTCTCTAACAGCAAACGTATAAAATCAGTTTTCAACTTCCTTTGATCAACTGTAATAATACGAGATAATACAAAACACATGAATCCCTGAAACATCATGGACCAACCCAGGGATACTCATTTCAGTCCTACGAGGGCCGCAGTCCTGGCTGAACCTTTTAAAAAAGCCCCTTTTTAAACTGAAGGAAATCCAAAGAGTTAGTTTGAGATAAAAAGCAGAAAAGAACAATGCTGTGACTCAGACTGAACGTCACACACTGCTAAGGTCAAACAGTCTGAGAGCATCTGCTCAGCGACTCCCTCTATCGTTTACATTCCGATCCGAATTAGAAACCAAAGTCAACCAAACTGTCTTAACCCGGGACTTTACTGCTGTTTGTCAAAGGTGTGGGGGCCTGCTCTGCCAGCAAATGTCTATCGTCCCCTTGTGTTTACTGAAGGGTGGATTACACTTCCTTTAACCTCCTGACTGTAGTTTGATATGAATCAGCCACAATAGAAATATTCTTTACCAGCTCCACATGAGGGACAGAGCTCAGAAATGTTCATTTCAGGTGCAAGTTACTGACTGACAGTTCAGAAAAGCCCCTAGTGCCTTCTGTTTACGTTTCTGAGACTTTACAAAGCGTTCCTCAACAGCATCAGCTGTTCAAAGAGGAATCTCTGGCAGGAACGTTCTTCTCAGACGTACCATTTTCTTCCAAGAAGATTCTTATTGAAATGGGGCTGTCAATCATCTGAAACAACTGGAGAGAAAACTGGCTGATAGACAGCAAGTTGATAAACCACCGGCTGCAAACACACACCAACTCTCAATAATCCTCCAGAGACAGACGAGTGACAGAAGCGAGGGGGAAAAAAATAGTGACAAAAGAAAAAAATCTGGCTTTTTAGCATCTTTATGAAATTCCTGAAATTCAACTTTGGTTTGCTAAGTTTTATAATGGGACTTGCTCTGTAACTGGTATCCTCCCAGCATCCTGTTTCAACTTGACCTGATATTATAAAAGGCTGTTTGATTGTGGCTTCAGCACCTTCCCACACAGTTCACTCATGTAAGACTTAGTATCAGGACACATGATAGGATGGAGGATGTATTTAGAGACTTTTATTTTTGGCCCGTTTAAAAGATTATGTTGTTTCAGTGTTGGTCTCTGAAAGAACAAGCTGAAAAAGTCAGATAAACCTCTTCTGTCTTTGCTCTCGCTGCAAACAGTAAAGTCCACTTTATCAGGACCACCTTACTAGCACCAGGTTGGGCCCCCTTTTTCCTTTAGACCTGCCTTAATTCTTGATGTCATAGCTTGAACATTCCTCATGTTGCATGTAGATCAAACTATTTGTCATTTGTTGGGCATGTCTGTGCCAGGGCGAACAGAAAGCAGAGCTGGTTGATTAACCATAGAAAAAAAAACAGAGGAAGAACGGGCACACCAGATCGGAAAGAGAGAAACACTGGAATACAAGGCAGTCATGGCAGTGGAAAAAAACGTGGAGTCGCCACACGCAAATACAGAAAAATGCCACGAGTAGAAATGGTAACAGGAGAGGAAATGGACAAGATGTAGTCCTCCTGTCTTCAGATCACTGACACTGCTGTCAGGAGAGAAACGCTGCTGTGATCAGACCATGTACCCATCAGGTCGGAGCATTGTGGCTGTGATCAGAAGTTGTCAGGCCCAGATACAGCAGAACAGGCACCCGTCTTCTTCCAGAGCAAGGTGCATTTCTGACGGATGAAGGGGGGTCATGATAATGAGGTTTTTATCATTTCCGGCTTACACAGATGAAATGCTGGTATTTGCTCAGTAAACTAGTTTTTCAAAAGGTCTCTATCACTGAGCAGAAGTGCAGACACATGGTGTAAAAATGGAAAAAGGTATCATGCATATAAATCATGTTAAACCACGGAAAAAGCCAAAAATAAAACCCTCTGCATTGTATCACTCACCAGATCCTTCTGAGCGCCCGTCACTGCCTATGAGTGGCACCGTGATGGCTGCCGTGGCAACGCCGTCAGTAGGCATGGTGGTGTAGACGACAGGCAGTGACTGCACCACCACAGGGATGGTCTGCAGTTGGCCAACCTTGCTGGGCATGCTGACTGACGGGATTGTGTGGATAACATGAAGAATCTGTTGGCCGCCGGCACCCTGTGTGGCTAAGATGGAGCCCGGAGAGAGGACCTGGAGGAGGAAAGAAGAGGGGAAATAACTGACTGCTGTAACCTACTAAGTGATGTCCTCTGATGTTTTGTTATAAAAATGGAGGTAGTAGGAGTCGGAAGTTACCATGGAGCCTATGGATTGTACCGTGGAGGGGACTGGCGTGGCTGAAAGGCTGGGCTGGGTCACAGCGCTGCTGGGTGCGGGGCTGAGCGCGATGCTTGTTGTGGTGGCCGAGCGGGGCTTGTTGAGCGACAGGTCGACCGGTTCGGTCTGGTCCTCGGTGGGGCTTGGCTGAGGCGAACACGGCTCTGTTTTGCACTCTAACTTCACCTTCAGGTCCGTCGGCTGCGGGCATTCATTACCTACATCTGCCTGCTGGGAGGAACATGGGAGGCAGACATGAGAACCAGAACTCAACTTTTACACATTTAACATCAGCTTTCATCCTCAACATAATCAGATTTTTTTTTTCGGGAAGAAGAACAGAAGTTAACCCGTGAATGCTTAAATTTATTTACAGTTATACAAAATCTATGTTAATACTAGGGGAAAAAAGCTAAAATAAAATTAAATAACATAACATGAAGCAAATAAAAAAGGAAAAAACATCAACAAAGTAAAATACAGTTAAAAGTTAAATAAATTAACAGCATTCAATAAAAATCAATACGTAAATAATTGTAAATAAATTGAATAATCTTAAATAAATACATGCAAAACAGAAATAACAAAGAAAAAACTGGAATAAAATAAAATACAATTAAATATTAAATACATTAACATTAAATAAATAAAAAATAAATTAAATAATAGATAAATAACAGTAAAGAAAATTAATAATAGAAAACAAATGCATAAATATTAGCAAATAAAATAATAAAAAACCAAATAGATAAAAAGAAATAAAAATAAAAGAAGCAGTAAGTAACAGTAGTTAGGAGGAGCAGGTTGCTGAAGAGTGCTGGTTTATAGTTTAAAGTCAGCAGGACCCAAATAACTCACAATTACACAGTGTTTAAATGGCTTATTTGAAGACACTAAAAAGCAGGTTTTTTTCTCCATACATACATATATATATATGAGTGAGATGCAGTGTAATAATAACTCTGCATACATTAACCTCTTCTTCATATCTTCATAACTACTGCATGTTTAATCTTGGTCTCTATACAGACAGCTGAGACATGGGACGTTGCTACAGAAGTGTCTGAATCAAGATACGTGTTACTGTTCGTTTGTGTGGTTTACTTGAAGTAGAGAAATTAGCAGACGCTCTAAAGTGCTGCTGTCATGTTTTTTTTTACATTACCATATAATTGCTTGGGGTTTGAACTGTGTTCCGTTTGAATGCCAGTGCTTGGTAGAGTCTTTTAGCTGAGTTTCTTCCCATCATTTTGATATGCTGCATGTTAGAATAGCTGTTTCCTAAGTTGTACAAATGTCTATACTGCACCAATGTCATGCTGCCACCTGTATAGGAGATTCTAGTCAAGAAGAGTTTATCTTTAGTAACTAAAAGGAGGAAGTTACTTTGTATATTCAGGGTTACTTTCTGCACAGAGCAAGATAAATGTTAACTACAGCATCCAGTTTCAGGCTGAACAAGTATGTAAAACACTGAACTGGTAAAACAAAACATGTTTTCATAAACAACCACATGATTTTTCTCCAGAACTAAAGGCTGTGACATTGGTTTTGGAATCCTAAACAAATATCTGTCATCACATTATTTCAGTGTATTAATCTGTAGAGGAGCGAGCGTTTATTCTGAGGACCTGCTTCCTCCCAGATAGATTTTTGGAATCCAAGCAACATCAGGCTGTTTGACGCTGCAGCCTCGTTTTCTCTGCCTCCTCAGAGGAATGGAGCACCCAGGGCTCAGCTGCCATGCAGTGCCAAAGTACAGGGAACAATGGCCGCTGTGTTGTTTACTCTGGGGGGGTGGGGGGTCTGAGACAGACAGAGACAGAAGGGCTCCATGGGTCTGCAGAGAGACTGGTACTGACTGAGAGAGTAGAGGGGGGGGGGGGCTTAAAACTAGGTACAGCAGCGAGCCTCCAGTCCAGAATTTGGCCTCCATCCAGTTCAGCTGAGTGTAGTTTGGCTCAGGGTGAGGAGAGGGTGGAGACTGCTACACCCTTTTATCAGGTCACACAGTTCAGCTGAAAGCAGCGCTCATCGCTGTGGAAGAGGACACAGATCTGTCCATCCATCACTAAAGAAACATTCTGCATCGTGAGCAGCAACAAGTTATAATTTAAAAATCTCTAAAATCACCTCTGGTATTCCCTGGAACCGTTAAATAGATCAACAGACGTTTACAGTAACAAATTTTAATGGATCCATCAGTTACAGCTGAAAACAAGAAAATGATCGTCTCGAGAAAACAATTAAAAAAGGAGTTCTAGTCGAGCACGGCTGTTCCTGGCTTCCGTAGAGGAGAGATAAACACAAGACAGAAAAATAAATAAAAGGGAAAAGAGCGAAAGAACAGTGAGATGGGTAGAGCAGGAAAAGAGAGAAAACAGGGGAAAAAAGAAAGGAAACAAAAATGATAGAGAAGATAAAAAAATAAATAAAATCGAAAGAAAGACAATTAAAGAAAGGAAAGAGGAAGGAAAATGAAATGGGGAAAGAGGAAGGGAAGGAAATTATAGAAAATGAGAGCAGAATCCAGGAAAGGAGAGATGAGCAAAAGTGCAAGAGAAACAGAAGAAAAGAAAGGAGAGAAAATGAAGAAGAGGAAATGAAATCAAAAGTAAGGAAATAACATAAAACAAGGAAAGGGGAAATGACAGCAGAGGACAGATAAAAACAGGAAAGAGGACAAAAAAGAAATGAAAGAGGAAAAGAGGGAAAGAACAGGGAGATGGGAGAAAGAATGGAGCAGAGAAGAACAGGAGAAAAGGACATGAAAACAGAAAAACAACAGAAATGGAAGGAAAGGAAAGGAAATGAAAGGAGAGGAGAGGAGAGGAGAGGAAAGGAAAGGAAAGGAAAGGAAAGGAAAGGAAAGGAAAGGAAAGGAAAGCAAAGGAAAGGAAAGCAAAGCAAAGCAAAGGAAAGGAAAGGAAAGGAAAGGAAAGGAAAGGAAAGGAAAGGAAAGGAAAGGAAAGGACAGGCCTGTTCTGCATCAGCTGCTGCAGCTGCAGAAAACTTGGCTGAGGTAAAGTGGAATTTAAGGAGCTCTTGCAAACAGAAGAAGCCAAGCAAAGAACGGGTAGAAGAAAAATGACAAAAAGGAGATCAGGCAGGAACGAGAAAGCGAGGCTGAAACACGATTAGAGGGAGATGGTCAAGAAAAAGATGGAAAAAGAAAAACCCTGAAAAGAAAATGAAGTGTGAAAGAAGCCAGGGAGTGGGTGAGGCAAAAAGGAGAGAAAGAAATAAGAAAAAGACAGAGTGGGTGGGAAAGGCCTAGGGTTGCCATGGAAACTGGGAGCCATCAGCTGACTCCATGTTTTCCACTCATTCCCCACCCACCACCAACTCCCTTTCCCTCCCAGTTCGTTCATCTTTCCATCACTTCAACACATCCTCTCCTCTCCTCCCACCCTCATTTTTCCTCTCACTCTATCCCGACCACACCTCTTTCACCTTTCTCTCCCCACATCTCTGCCTCTCTCTCTCTTTCTCCATCATCAACCACACCCTTGCTGCCTCACCCTCATCCCTCGCTGGCTTCGTTTCTACCCACTCACTCATTTTTTACCTCTCCTTCAGACAAAACCTGCAACTCTTCCAAAAATTCCCAAAAGAAGAGACCAACCGACTGAATCCCAAAGAAAAACAAACCTCAGTGGACTCAAACTGTGATGTGAGAACGGAAGAGATGGGGGAGTAAACCCTTTCTGAGGACAGAGTGATCAGCTTTAAAAGCAGGAGGTGCAGCAGCTCATTACCCACCGGACAGAAAAATGTCTTGACTCTTCTCAGTGAGCCACTGAAGCTAATTTTGGAGGGAAACAGGAGGAAACATCCAGCTCGGTGTCAGGAGGATGGTTTTTTTCTTAAGGGCTGCAGCCAATTCTCATGATAAATAATGTATTAGTAAAGTTAAATTTAATAGAGACAAGTTTTAATCACATATTTGCCTCCTGCAGAACCTTTGAATTTGACATTATCAAGTGATTTGGATTCAGAAATGGAGAGTTCTTTTCACTAAGTACTAAATATAGTCAGCAGAATATGTCATTACATCACTGAAACCACGTGTCGGACCATTTCATGGCAGAAAGTTGAATCTCAGACACGATGAAACAATGATTTTGCAGAAAAGTCAAGCATTTCTTCTGAGAGCTGAATATTCCTGAGTTAAGCATGGTGCTCCGCACAACAAAAAATAATTTTAAAATATTCAAAATCATCATCATCATCATTATCATCATATGGTTCATATTGTATTAAAATAGCCCAGAAATGACATTAACCCTTTAAACTCCAAGCCATTGTTTACCATTTTGGTCCGCCTGTTTGTTTTAATGTAAAAATGCATGTAGATGCTCAACATTCACGACTCTCCTGGTTTTCAAGTGGACCAGAGTTCACTTCTTTGTGACCAGGGTTCGTTTAAATTAGACCAAACAGTGTGAATGTGGCTGAAGAGTTAATAACTTTCAGAGTTTGTACATTAATGCTCAGAGATGATTTCTGGGTTTCTCATCCTGTTAAATAACTAATAATTCCAAATTTGAGCACAGGTGAAAAGGAATTAAAGTGTAGAGATTTATACAGAGCGTTTCAGGTGCCATCAATAGAAAATATATCAACCCATTACACATTACCAAGTCACGTCCACATATTACTAACATACTGTGAACCAGCTATTATTTTGATAAATACTGTGATTAATGACTTTGGTCAAACTGCCCAATTACTGTTACAGTTACATTTTTACACTGACAGGAAATCAAGTTTTAATAATAAAAATTTGAAATGACTTCCTATTAAAAAAAAGGAAAATTGTTCATGACTTTCTTAAAAAAAAAAAAAACAGAACAAATCGGAAAAGTAATTTCTTTTGCAAGAGCAGATTCTGGGCCACGACGGCAAGCATTAGAAATGTGCAGAGCTCAGCACTGGAAGGCTTTAAAGGTTCGGCACCTCAGAAATAAACAAACATCCAAACAAATTAAGCTGCCAGACCTCATCACTTTCTCTGTGTTAGAAAACTGAACTCTACTAAAAAGCATTACTTAACCTGAAGTAAAACTACTTTGCATTACTTGAGAGTCAGGCGACGCCACGGGGGTGTTAAATTACCAAGAACAATCCCAACAATTCTTCTCTGAAACACAAATCAGTTAAAATCATAAATTCAACCTGTCAGGGTGAAAGATGCTTAAACCCTGGCTGTGCTACATGCGTTGCTATGGAGCCTTGTTCTTCCTCCCCTCAGTTCAACTGCTCCATCATAAAATGGGTCACCCAGTCTTCGCCTTGCAATTAATTCATGTGATCTCTAACTTGAACGGATGCGGCCGGCAGCTGTGACTGCAGCGGCGGGGAAGCCTGGCGGAGAGAAAGATGTTCGGTGTCCAAAAGGTTTTAATAGTCTTGTACTCGCACCACATTTCATACCAGTAAAGTAATGAGTGATTTATGGGACAATAAATCTCTACTATGAGTTTGCCCACAGAGGGTTGTTGACATGATACGTGTGTGTGATGTATGACAATATTTATCACACATGAGTAGGACTGGAGTACTCATAAAATCACCAGACAGAAGCAGCTTTACACCAGATTTTCCTGCCTCCTTCTTCCAGACTTGATCATGTCAGGAGCATCAAAGCTGCAAAATGAACTCACATCACTGACTCATCATGGTTGAGTATTTTTAGATTCGTGGCTGTGCCATTGAACAGGTTATTTTCTACAGCAGCATCGGTCAGATTACATCAGATGAAGAGACGTGGAGTTTTACTGACTTGTTTTCATATGTCTGATCTATAGCTGGTATCAGTGGAAGTCCCAAATGTTTCAGTTTAACCACAGATTACTTATTAATTCACACAATCAAACCACCAGAACCAACTTCCAGTTTTTTCTGCTGATGATTTCTTCCTTCTTTTATAACCATGCAATAAAGCAAATAAGATCAACTGACCATCAGTTTAGAACGTCAGAGTACAGATTACATAAAAGGGAACCAGTTACAGTTCTGGTCACACCTTTGCTGCACCTGTACTGGCCATAGGTGGAGAATACACATTTAACCAGCCAATCACATGGGAGCAACTCAACACATGTAGACATGGTGAAGACGACTTGCTGAAGTTCAAACTGAGCATCAGAATGAGGAAGAAAGGGGATTTAAGTGACTTTGAACGTGGCATGGTTGTTGGTCTGAGTATTTACTGGGATTTTTACACACAACCATCTCTAGGGTTTACAGAGAATGGTCTGAAGAAGAGGAAATATCAGTGGGCAGACTGGTTGGAGATGACAGAAAGACAACAGGAAGTCAAATCAGCACTGGCTCCAACCAAATAGCATCTCTGAACACACAACATGTCCAACCTTGAAGCAGATAGCCTACAGCAGCAGAAGACCACGCCGGGTGCCTCCTGTCAGCTAAGAACAAAAAACAGGCTACTATTCACACAGACTCACCAACACTGGACAACAGAAGATGGAGAAACGTTGCTGGTCTGATGAGTCTCCATTTAAGCTCCACAATCGGATGGTAGGACCAGAATTTGGTGGAAACATCATGAAAACATGGACCCATCCTGCCTTGGATCAACGCTTCAGGCTGCTGATGGTGTAATGGTGTGGGGGATATTTTCTTGGCCCACTTTGGGCCCCTTAGTACCAACGTGGCCTGGTTTAAGCACCACAGCCTACCTTATTATTGCTGCTGACTATGTCCATCCCTTTATGACCACAGTGTAGCATCTTCTGATGCTACTTCCAGCAGGATAATGCACCATGTCACAAACTAGAACATGACAATGAGTTCACTGGACTCCAACGGCCTCCACAGTCACCAGATCTCAATCCAACAGAGCAGCTTTGAGATGTGGTGGAACGGGAGATTCTCATCATGGATGCAAACCTGAGAGCCGACAAACCTGCAGCAACTGTGTGATGCTGTCATGTCGATATGGAGCAAAGCCTCCAAGGAATCTATCATACCAAGAATGAAGGAGGTTCTGAAGGAAAAAGGGGGCCAACCTGGTTCTAGCAAGGTGGACCTTATAAGGAGGAGGGAAAATCCAAATTATGATTAGTCAAAATAATGATATATTTCAGAAGTACAGTATCTGTTACACAAATAAATGTGAGTGTTAAATTTAAACAGCTTTTACAGGGGGAGTGATTTTCACTGGTACTTCCACATAATGGGATTAATCAGTATAAAACTTCACAGCCTGTGAAGACGAATGTCTGTCTGTAATTTGCTTGGAGTGTAAGTGACCAATTTGTATTATGATCTGTTCATATAAGCACAAACACAGGGGTTATCTTCCCTGTGTGTTACTGTATCAGAATATTTGAGTAAATACAGTGTGAGGGCAGCGATGGTCTGTGCAATGAAGAAATGGAGAAAAGCTAACAGCTGGGGGAGATATTAACCACAGAGGCATGCAGTCCTGCCCACAACATACACAAAGATGCAGCTCCACCCCTTCCTGAGCTGGATCACCCAGTCCAACACCAACTGCCCCCACCCTGTGTTAAAGTCCAAGTCTGCTCCTCTGTCTCTGTGTTGTTAACCCAGCTGATCCCAGAACAGCCCAAAGTCTGTTTTAGCCGGTTAATGTTGACTGAGGCCTGCGCCTCCCAGTAAGTGTGAGCAGTGATCGTAAAATTATTTATAAATCTCATCAGCCCATATTTTTATTCCCAATAGATCATAAACAACATGTTTAAACTGAGACATTTTACCATTTCATGAAAAAATACGAGCTGATTGGGAATCTGATGGCAGCAACACATCTGTAAAAAGTTGATTTCTGCTTCCATGATGCTCCAGATGTTGTGTACTGGTGAAAGGTCTGGACTGCAGGCAGGCCAGTTCAGCAGCCAGACTCTTCTCCTGTGAAGCCATGCTGTTGTGATGGATGCAGGATGTGGTTCAGCATTGTCTTGCTGAAATCTGCAAGGCCTTCCCTGAAAGAGACGTTGTCTGGATGGGAGCAGATGTTGCTCTAAAACCTACATGTACTTTTCAGCATTGATGGAGCTTCTCAGATGTGGAAGCTGCCCACACCATAGACACTAATCCAACCATTCAAGATGAGCTCATATTTTCCATGAAATGGTAAAATGCCTCCGTTTTAACATCTGATATGTTGTTTATGATCTACTGGGAATAAAATATGAGTTGATGAGATTTATAAATCATTGTATTCTGTTTTTATTTACATTTTACACAGCGTCACCTCTTTTTGAGATCTGAGGTTGTAACATGTTAAGTGGAAGTTAAAGTGCAGCGAGCAGCTGAACTGAGGATCTAGATGTTTGATTAACTTTGTAAATGAAACCCATCAGACTTAAAATCAAAGACTAGGTAACACCGCTGCAACACCCCCACCACTCCATCATTTCTCCCTGTAAATTCTTTTCTGCTTTTAATATCGAGGTGTTTTCAAAAGCATTAAATTAGTATGTTGCTGTATAAACTGTGACATTCTACATTTCCCAGTGTACATTTTCTCTTTACACTTGGCTAAGTGTGCAATTATTCTGCTACGATTCTCCTTTTCCTCTGACTCTGTGAAAATGTGTTGTGGGTGGAAAGACAAGAGCTTCACGAAAGGCAACAATTGAAAACAGTCTGACAGCATGGCCTATCGCCATGAGTGCTGTCAGCAATGTCTATCGAAGTTCCTGCAGAGCATTTCTTTTCAGTCACTAATCAAAGAGTGCCGTCTTTTATAACAAAGTGTTCCAGTTTCCTTCACCCCCCCCGTTCGGAGGTAATGCCACACATGAAAATCAAGTCTTGTGGATACTGTAAAGCAACACCGCTGATAACAACAACAAAAACACTTCTATTGGTGTCCATATAACAAGCTTATCAAGGGTGAAGAAAGACCACAAGGGGAGACAGCTGAGAAATATACTGATGATCACAACCAGAATAATCTAAAAGAAAACAACAGAAATGTTATTACACTGGTTTAAACTGTCCTCTGTTTATCTTTGTGCTCCAGTAAAAACAGAAATCAGTGGTGAAGCACGTCTCTAACTCACCCTGGATTTTGAAATCGTCCCTTTATAAAAACAAAAAACCACAAACATGTCAGTTCAATCATCCCGACAATGAAACTTTCAACACGTCTTTGACGTCTCAGCTTAACACAAGGAAGCAGACTGTTTCTGCTGGAACCAGGTGGCTCCATCTCACAATGCTGGCAGGGCCTTCTTACTTCACATAACATTCATGGTCGATGTGAAAAAAATGTTTGGCTAAAACAGCTTTGAAAGCTATTATCACAGCTCAGCCTGCCCTCTGACTGCTGATCTTTCTACCTGTGTTACATTGTGCTTTTCCAGAACAGGTAAATCCTCTGCATGAAGAGGACTGACATGATGAGGCCTAAAGGCTCGCCACCTAAAGAATTGCAGTGAGGCATGAATCCCTTAAAGGTCATAAAGATTATAAGAATAACTGTCCTTAGTCTGCACTGACTTTATGTCTACATTGTAATAAATGCAGAAGTTAACTCTTGACCCTTTGCTGCCGTTCTCTGATAGTGACATGTAAGCATGGTCCAAACTGATGTGATTATAAATATTTTGTTTTAAAACACATAATTTTACACTGTTCAAATGTGGTGTTTGCCTCTGAGTCAGTGCCTTTACTTCCATTGTTAAAAATGTTCATTTCATTTCATTTCATTTTTTATTTGGAATTAAGTTTTGAATGTTTTTTTTATCTAAATTTGGATTTGTTTGACAAAGCTGAACATTTCAACGTTAATATATTTAGATTTATTTGCTATTTTTACACCTAACTTTTTTTAATAAATGAATTTCTGCCTGATATAAAAAAATCATCTGTATCCTTGAAATGCACAACAAATCTCTGATAAAAAATCTCTTATGTCGTGTCCATAAACTGGATGTTATCTATCATGTTTCTATCAACTCTGTTGCTCCTTTCAACACCATCACAGCGCTCTGTACTCTCTCGTAAACTGGCCATCCATTCATTCCCCTAGACCAGGCATCCTCAATCCTGGTCCTCATGGGCTGGTGTCCTGCAGGTTTTAGAAGTTTCCCTGCTGCAACGCACCTGAGTCAAATGACAATATACTGTCATATGTTATTCTTTATCTGAGGCTGAGTTTACCTGGATCATTATTTATAGAACAAAACAAGCAAAAGAAGCCCAAATCATTAACCCTCCACCCCCGTGTTTGACAGCTAGTATGAGGTGTTTGTGCTGAATGCTGCATGGTTAATCCCCTCCAAACAAGCTATTCTTCTCCACTTTATTTCTAATTGGACTGTCATGAACTTCAACATTTAACATTCTAACTGAAGCCTGGAGAGTCTGAGATTTAGGTCTTAGAATTTTTGTTATTTCTCTGAGTATCACATGGTCTGATCTCTGGCTGAACTTCTGAACCTCTGAACTAAGAGAGTGTACTTTCTTTTTCGCATGACTGTTTCATAAATAACATTTTCCCTACTTTGCTCGAAGTTCTTAAGCAGATTAAAGTTTAAACAAATAGCTCGGTTTCTGGCAGCTGTCTGCTGAAGCAGTTAGACGAACTGGGTGTCTGTGTGTTGTTTTAGATCAAAGCAGTGCTGAACATTTCTCAACCTGACCAGAATTCAGAGCTCACATAACAACATATGAAGCGCACCGAGCATGATTTCATTTAACCCTTGTGGGTAGCTGTAATTTACTACCTTTTCAGGTCATTAGAGGACAAAAAAGACTTCCCCAAAAACCGCCAGAAAAACTTTTTTCAATCAACTTCAGTCCTGTCAAAGAAAATCAAATATGTAATTATTCAAATTATTCTAAACCTTTAAATATTAGTTTGATAACATGATGTCACTGTTTTAATGGGGGGGGGGGGGGGGGGGTTGTGGATTTTATTTGAATTTTATTTGATTTGATTTGATTTTATTTGAATATTGATCTTAAATTTACTACCAATTAATAACAGAGTGGATTCAATGCATTGTTAGTTTTTTTGTTGTTGTTGTTGTTTACTGTGTCAGATCTATAATTTACTGCCCTTTCTGGCCAGTAGAGAACAAAAAAGTCCTCTCCCAAATAAAAGATAAAGCACTTTTTCTCTCTTTTTGCTCTTGTTCTGTCAACTTCAGTCCTTATCGAAATGACCAAATACATAATTATTAAATGCCAGTTTAATTACATAATTTTAATTTCTATGAAAATAGTGACAGTTTAAAAATAAGTAAAATAATTACATATTTGGTATTTTTGACCAGGACTGCAGTTAATAGTGATTTGAGTAAGAACGGTGAAAAAAATGTCAATCTGTAATTTTTTATAGCAGTTTTTGGGAGAGGCATTTTTTTGTCTTTAATTACCTGAAAGGGTAGGTTATTCATCCCTGGTGTCCTGTTAACCTTCTAGAAAAACATTTTCTTACAAAAAAATCATATTATATGGGGTAACACATACAAAATGTTGACCAAAAATGAAAGGAAAAATGAGCTGAAAGAGCATAATTCGGGTCACAAAGAAAAGACTTCTTCCTGTTCTGCTGGTAGCAGCTGTTTTTACTTCCTGGAAGCTGCAGGAAGGACGTTGCCAACAATGACATCATCATCCTGCACCAGCAGTGAAACTGCATCCGTCCAGTATCTGCACTGCAACCTCCCCCAACAACATCACTCCCTCTCAGTCTCTGCATCCAAAAAGTGTGAATGTACCGTCCTCTGAATGGACCGAAGGCTACAACGCTGACCCACACACACACACACACACACACACACTGAGAGCTAACCAAGACACGCTAGCAGGACCCTCCTGGCAAACATTCAGTAAACAGGCCTCAAACCTCTCATTCTTCATCCTACACACAAACACACGCACACATGTGTGTGTGTGTGCGTGTGTTTGTGGCCTCTTTGTGCATGTGTGCGCTTGTTTGCCTGAGAACAACTGACTTGTTTATGTTCATACATCAGTGACACACACACACACGCACGCATTGAAGGCCTCATTGTTTGATGATGTGTGTTTGTACATGAGAGAGAGATTACAGCCATTCAGTGTGCTGGGCTGGCAGGTATTCAGTGTGTGTGTGTGTGTGTGTGCGCGCACACACATGGGTATGTGTGTGTGAGCCCTTGGCTGAATCAGTGAATTAGAAAGAGAGAAAGTGAGACACTGGTATGGAAAGGTGGAGGAGGAAGAAGAGGAAGAGGAGGAGGAGCAGTTGGGGGGGTCAGACTACACAGTCTTTTCGGCAACTCTCTCTAAGGTTGCCATGGTGACTGGGCGAGCGGAAGCAGAGCCTCCCTCGACATATCCTATTAGGGTGAGAGAGCGAGTCAGAGTGGAAGAAGAAGAAAAAGAAGAAGAAGAAGGCGGACTTTGAGAGTGAAAGAGAAAATGAAGGAAGAACAATGGTGGGAAAAGAGAGATTAGATAAAAGTGTGTTTGTGTTGACGGGGAGGTTTGGGGGGAAAAAAGCAACAGTAACTAAAAAAGCTTTTTTTTCTCCAAACTCTTTGTGGAAAGCTGTAATGAAGACTGACCTCTGACCTCATTCTCTCACACCAACTAACACTCGTTAACCTGCCTGAACCAGCCATATTGTTAAATTATCCTCCTTGTCTCTTTGTCCCCTTGTCTTTTCTCAACTTACAACTCCCAGACAAACATCTCCTCTGCAACCCTTCATTTAGACTTCTTCACCAATCTAATGCCAACAAGCATGAGTCTCATTCACTTGTGTAATATGAGTTATTGTTCGTCTAGTAAAACATGGTCCATTCAGAAATGGAGCACTTTTATGTACAAAACCATAATTTTAACAAACCATGTGGTTATAACATTTTCATATTAGCCTTAAAGAGTTCTTGTGTGAGCTGATATCACAACTATTAACTCAAATTCAAACAAGGCTCCTAAAATATTTGCAATTTTGTCCCATCCTAACAACTTAAATGCAACTTTTACATATTGCAGCACTCCTCTAGGTTAACTAATGTCATCAACTTTACCTCCTGTTTCTGAATTTGAACATACAGATGTGTTTGAGAGAAATGCAATATAAAATGGTAGATGGCATCAATAAGCCACAGACGTGTATAACCTGCACAATTCAAAGAAGAAAAAGAGAAATGTGACTCGTCTATCGTGTAGAATCACCACCATGCACCATGCATAACACATTCCCAGAGATAAACCGTTTTGTAGCACAGCAATATTGTGGTGTAAAACAAACAAACAAAAAAAAGTTGTAAACTGAAACATTTTTGTACAACAAACACCAGAGGATGTCTGACGAGATGAAATTTTAGATCACAAAATATGCTGAAAACTCCTGGAGGGACTGATTAATGTTTTGTAGCACTTACAGTAACAATGCAGTTGTTAGCATAGCTGTTAGCATAGCTGTTAGCATTCAGGCTCTTTCTAATTATTTGGCTCAGGAGTTTTAAATTCATTCATATTCAGAGAAAATATGTTGCAGCATGAAAATGTTAATCAGTACTTTTCTTGTTTTGCAAATCATGACAATATTTACAGTGCATTATGTCTGTGATGGACTAAAAATCAAGGAAAACATAATAGAAGAAAAGGATAGATGAGAAAGAGAGAAGGAAAGAAGAAAGAAAATTCAGAAAAGGAAATAGGATTTAAAACAGAATCTGGCTAAATTCAAGTGCTATTACTGAGTATGTCTGAGTATAAATAGTAATTATAAATAAATTATAAATAAATGGTTTCTTCTCAGTCCATCTAAATTAAATTACCATCATTAAAAAATCATGAGATATTATAAAATAGCCCAACTTTTCATGTCAGAAAGGACCCATTTTCTCAGACTTTGCCATTCTTTCTGCATTCCTGTAGTTTTTTCTGCGAACACTAGAGTTTGTCATGGTGGAAAAAAACTACTGAAACTGACAATACTATATAATAATGCTTATTTAGATCAAATAATTAAAAACAGTCTGCAGACGAGTTTCATTAATACAGACCACAGCTGCGATGGAACAAGTAGGACTCGTTGATCATCTTTATGTTTGCTTACAATATTTTTATATATTTCACATCACCTCCCGCTGAGAAGCAAGCAGATCTGGATAAAAGGTTATTGTTTGTGTGTCTGCCACATATGTTGGTCTCACAGAGAAGAGCCAATCAGCAAACAACTCGCTGGGCCATGGTGTTTCAGATTACAGGGGCTCTGAACAGAGGACGTTTTTTAATGTGTCTGCCAGTTTGTTAATACGCCTCGTCAAATATTTAGTTTAGCTGTTTTACTTGATTTCATGAAAATTAATTAATAATTTAAAGTCATATTATTTAATTTTTTTTTTACTTTTAATTAAAAATACAACACCTAGGAGTCAGTAAGATGTTTTAGACTCAGAGCTGAGTGAATACCAGGATCCTCTGTTGCCTGGAGACTTTATCTCTGGACAGGAAAAGCCCACTCCCCTCTGTTAGAGACAGCCACAGAGGTGTGGTCAGCACACACACATGCACATGCACGCACACACCCTCTGCTTAATGATCCCTTATGCAATACTACCCCACCCAGCCCCCACCCATCACTAACCCAAACCACACCATATTACCAAACACACACACATATCCAACACATGGGGCTCTGCAGACCCCTCCCCCATCCCGCCACACTCACAGCCTCATGTGAACATAAATCTCTGAAGTTTTAAAATCAACCAATCAGACGTTTCTTTGCATTCCCTCTATACCTGAGCTTGGCTCCTGTAATCCGCTAAGATGAGTGAAAAAGCCAAATTTCATCGACTTTCATTGAGCATATTTAATTATGTTAATAATAATAATGATAATCAACCAGAGATTTTTTTTGTTAACTCCTTGTTAAAAAAAAATCATCACAGATTTGTATCAGACCAGTTTCTGATGGTCTGACGTGGAGTATCAAAACCTGAGTTCTTCATCATCAATAGTTGATAGAAACTGCATCTATCAAGAGGCAAATACAACCATCAAGAAGGCGTCTTGAACCCAACTTTAACCCATATGAAGACTCACTTTATGATGGTCCTGTTTATAAAACCTCATTCCAAACAAAGCTGACCTGGCCATGTGATCTGGAGGCATGATTTCTACCCACAGCTGCAAAATTCTGACTTAAAAACACACTTGTAGGAACACAACTGCAGGATTTTTCTCTAAGTTATCAGCTGAGAATGAAAAGCAGGCGGTTTCCTGCCCTGCATGCGACTTCCCTCTTAAATCTCTCCCATCTCTGCTCCTAAACATACCCCACCCTGCAGGAGGAGCCAGTATCCTGCCGATACCTCATTCTCACATCTGTACTCTGAGTTACGAAGAAAGGAAGGTCTCAGAGCTTGTTCGGCACATCCAGGGTCATCTCAGTCAAGTAAAAAAATAATCATTGTGTCGTGCAGCTAACCTGCAGCTTTGGTAAGAGTCTGTGGGCTAACAAAAATGGGGGTTTGACTGGTATGCAGCAAACCACAGACAGCCGTTTGAAAAGATGGACACACCCTCTATAAATTTCTTTACTGTTGGGTTTGATTGAAGACTAAACAATTCCAGACAGCATGATATGAAGACTTACAATGTAGAACTCAAACTACATCATCACAATATCAACAGTAAGTAAATAAAAATGCATAATATGTAATCATAATATAGACAGTCTTCATACTGATCTCAAGGACCACAGGTATTAAGAGGATCAGTAGCAGCCAGGTGCTGCTGATTGATGCACTGATTAACGGATGAGCTCCTCTCTGCAGCATCCAGCTGTGTGATAACACAATGGCAAGGAGGAAAGACATCAGCAAGATGAGAGGAAAAGATTATTCACAAATGTAAAACACTGAAAACAGCTCCCAGTCTTTCCAGGATTGGACATCCCAGCAAGTTCAGCCCAACGTTTGACCGAGCAATGTCCAGACCCAAAAGCCACATCTCAGACTCTCCAGGCCTCAGTTAGCATGTCAAATGTCGAAGTTCATGACAGTCCAGTTAGAAGACTGATGAACATTCAGCCAAATAGAACAATAAGAATCAAAACCTCCAACACAGGAGGATCTAATCAACTCTTTATCAAAAACACTAAAATGGAAGGATTTTGTTCGTCTCTCTATAAAGAACATGGCAGCAGGGCTTAGGCTTGTTACATACTCCACAAGAACAGAGAACTTTGTTCTGGTTCTTGAGGTGGCAAGAACCAGAATTAATTTTGTTTTGGCTCGGTCATGTAATGCTGTACCAGAAACTTTGTCCACAGTGGGTGTGGTTTTGTGAAGGATGGTGTCCATGTCTTTATGTGCCGTGTGTTGCATGGATTTCTTTAAATTATCCATCCAGCCTGGTTTAATCTTTTGTATCAGCAGTCTCCAGTCAACAGAACATCCTGGTATTCCCTAGCTCCGAGTCTAAAACCTCCTACTGACTGCTACATGTCAGAGTTTAACTTTCCAAATGTGCTTTTCCAAATGAACCATTTCCCTTTTTAACCCCCGACCAATCACGCAATTGATCTTGGACCCCACACAAAAAAAAAAAGTTCTGCTCAGCTGATGTGCTGAGAAAAAGCCACAAGAAACCAGAAAGAGAGAACAAAATGACGTCACTCTGTTTTTGCCATGTTGATAACAAGAACAAAGTTCTCTGTTTGTTGAGAATCTAACGGCCTTTAGGTTGGCAAAGCTGCATCTGAACAAGCCACAAGACTTCTGGAACAATGTCCTCTGGACAGACCAGACCAAAGTGCACATGTTTGGTCAGAGTCCAGAAAAAAACAAACAGCATATAAACAGAAAAACCTCAAAGCAGCAGTTAACATGGTGGTGGAGGAATGATTATCTGGACATTGTACAGTCATTGACCATGAACTCCTCTGTATACAAAAGTATTCTAGAGTCATATTTCTGTCTGACAGCTAAAGCTTGGCTGAAGCGGTCTCATCGACAGGACAATGATCACAAACACAACAGCAGATCTACAACAAAATGGCTGAAAAGGAAAAGAATCGAGGGGTTGACATGATCCAGTCAAAGTGCAGACCTCAGCCTGCCTGAGATGCTGTGGTGGGACCTTCAAGAAAATGGACTGTCTTTTTTTACATGACTGGTTTTGATTTTGGTTTACCAATCTCCCAAAAACGTCCAGTTTACCTTAAAATGAATCGAAAAAAAAATCTTTCATGTCGCATACAGTTTTGTTTAGCATTGTTAGCTTTCCTGTTGAAAACCACAGGACAAGCTAGCCTCAGCCTCCATCTGCCTGCATGCAAGTCAGATTCACTGTGAAAACAAACATTTTCAACAAACTTGAAAGCAGACACAATCCTTCAGTGCAGTCTGTGCTTATAGGACCATCCACACCTTCTCTTCCTCCACCTTCACCACCCTCTTCTCCCTCTATCTGAACTCTTCCTCCATCTTTTTCCTTACACCCACTCAGCCGACCACACCCTCTCTGTAAGCATCCCTTTTCTCTATACAAGCCGAGTAATGGCTGCCATAGCGTGCCTGCGACTCCGACATGCCTGCTCACCTTATCACTACTGCTCACACCCTTTATTGTATATTCTCCTATAGCTGGGATTATAACAGAGTATGGACCTACCCATCAGCTTAACTGTACAGTCAGAGGCGGGTTAAGGTGTAGCAGGCTGCCTGTGCTGCCAACCTGCGAGCTCATCCAGGCTTAAACACAAACATTACACGTGATTTGCGTTAATTATCAAACCAAAACCAAGCTGGTAACAATCACTGCATCAATAATGAAAAACAGTAAGAATACAACTAATAGAGGTCATGTAAGTAAGTAAAATCACATTTCCTCTTTAAGAAAATGATTTATGTTCTTTAGTTATAATCCGCAGGTGGTGGGTCACATCAGTAGTAAAAAACAGCTCAATCAAAGGTATTTTCTTCTCAGCTTGTTTCATTTCATTCAATCTGATGTCAGGACTAATTTACTTGTGAAGTGTATTTAATGTTTCCTATCATCTTCTCTTCTATTTGACTTATGATTTTAAACTCAAAGTAAGCTAGTTCTTAACTGCAAAGCTGTAAAAGGTACAATGAGCTTGTTCAGGATGATTAAGACGAGATGCAAGACGTAGAAGATGGAGAGTTAGATGGTTAGCATGCTCTGCAGTATCTGCTGTAATGCCAAAATCCAGCGGTCATATATTTAAAAGAATAAAACTTTGTTATGGTTTCCTTCATCTCAGCTGTCACTAAAATCTTCCTCTTCTCCATAAACAAGCCATCAGATCAGCTACTGAGCTCAGTCCATCCTTTCTTCTCCCTCCTACCATTCAGCTAGCTGTGCTGTTCCTCTACAGTCAGTCTGGCCCATCCTCCCTCCTCACTGATGAGAAACTACCAGCATCTAAACTCTGGATTCTGACTTACACGAAGGCATTAAAGTCAAACAATATCTCATGTCACAGCTGATTTCATCGAACATGCTAATGAATTTCTTTTGGTTCAGGTTGTCCATTTACATTTCCAGTAACAGAATTCCCACTATCTTTTTGCACCACATTCACATAAAATCACAGTGAAAGCAACAGGAAAAGCAGACCTGGACCTCCACAGAAACTTTAACAAGGAATAATTTCATCTACTTTTGCTCAGGAGAGAAAAGTAACTCCACATTCTGTTCTCTCTAGGTGTACATAGTTCACACTACACATTGTAGTTAAAGACCTGTCCTCACCCGCAGAGTCAGGATAGTACGGTGGCCGACAGGTGCAAACCCGCTGCAAATACCGACAAGTGCTGCATTAACAAAAACATCTGCAAGGAGAAAATTCACTGACACAACGGAAGTGCTCCGGGTTTCTAGGGCCCGCGGTGCGTTTTCACCCAAAAGACAGACAACGGTGGGAAGTTTGAGCAGAGAACAGGGAGAGAAACTACATCAAGGTACATAATTTTATCTATTTGTTTTTTACATCTGGCCTCAATCTTGTACAATATTAGAAAAAGATCAGCTGTTTTACTTTACTGACGTAAGCATAGTAGAAACTTTTGGTAATGTAGTTTCACAAATAACTGTACTATCAGCACAACCTAGGTTTCTTTTTTTCCTCAATTTGTCCTGACTGAAGAGAAACAGACAACAAAACCACAACTCTTTACCTTTTCACCCTGGTTGCCCATGGTAACGGTGAGACACAGTGGTGCTGATTGCCTAACCTCTAAACAACAGAAAAGCTGCACACGTGCTGTTCAACCTGTAGAATATTGACATGTTGCTGGACTACAAAAAGTGTGACAGGTCAAAGGTTAGCTAGGTTGTTTTGATCCTCTGGTACAGCTTTTATCTGTGTTCCCAAACTCACGCTACTTTGGGAATTAACTTGCATTATTAACCCTTAAAATTCTACCTCCGGAAAGCCAAGACTTGAAAAAATGATGTGCAGGTTTGGTCACTGTTGATCTGTGTGTTATTTCTACAAAGTTCTGTTAGTAATTTATTCTATTTTCTTCTTCTAGCTGGGCTTTAGGCTGCTATATCTGTTGGTACATTAATTTTACATAATTTTAGCCTCATAATCTGACAACTGAGGCTGTCCTGAAAAAATAATGCCTGGACAGTGACTGGGATTGAAAGGGTTGAGCTTCTACATGTAGTTTTATATAAAAAAAATAATAATAACAGGCTTACCTAAATTAGTACAGGTGGCTTGGAGTTTTAAGGATCACGTACAGAACAATTAGAAATCTGTAAAAGTTAAAGTCTTTGATGTGATAAACCAGAATGATCTTCATGTCTTCCACTTCTTCTTGGACATCAAATCTGCTCATTTTAGATCTTCTGGATACAAGATGATCATTTTTAAGCTAACCTGTAGCTGTATCTGTTTTGCACCAACATGGCCAACATGTTCAAACACACCCCATCAGGAGCGATGCCAGCTGCAGCCACACCTGCCTACACCCACCCAAATCTCTTCCATCAAAATCATCTGCCCCATCCCTTCAAACCAATCAACAGACCCCGCCCCCCCAACCTCACCGTGCACTCCATCTCCTCTGGCTCTGGTTTGATCTGTACAGAAGGCATGGCTCTCTTGCCCTCCACCTCCTTCTCCTCTTGCTTTTCTTCCTCCTTCACGCCCACAGTCTGGATTGCCACTTCCTTTGCCTCCTCCTCGCCTGATTTCTCCTCCTCCCTGTGAGGTGGCCGAGGCCCGGTCGCCGGCTCCTCCTTCTTCTTCTCCTCTCCTTGGACAGCAGGTGGTGGAGGTGATGATGATGGTGGCGGTGGTGGCAGCGATGGCTGCCGGGTCGTGGTGCTCTGCTTGGCCGGGCTCCTCTGCTTCTTCCGGGCACTGACAGCACTCTTCTTCTGCTTTGGAGTTGACTGGCACTGAGGAAGAGAAGAGAAGAAGAGGAAGAAGGTTAGAGGAAGGAAGGTGGGTATGAATATAAAATGGAAGAGGAGGAATGTAGGAGAGAAGGTGATAAGGGGGGATTGAGGAGAGTAAAACAAGGGGGGGTAGGGAGAAGGAGTAGTGACAACAGGAGGAGGAGGGGGAAGGGGTGAGAACAAGGTAAAAAAAAAAGGCCAAAAGTTTTGGGCTAAGAGGAGATTTGTTAAAGAATATGAAAGAGTAACAGATATTTAAGAAAAAAAGTTAGATCAGAGAGGAATGAGACCAGTTAATGAAAACTTAAGTTTGGAGAAGGAAAAAATAAAAGATTACAAGCATTACCTCTAAAACTCTACCAGAAGAGGGGGTAGAAACACTCAGAAACACTCTCTCTCTTCAAAAGAGACAGAAAATTAAAAGAGAAGACAGAGATAGAGGAGGCAGAGAAACAAAGGCCTAATCCTGAGGCTGCCAGAGAGGGAATGAGTTCGAAAGAGAAATAACACAGAATGCAGGGAGGAGTAGCCGTGAACTGACCCCTCCCTCTCTTTCAGTGGCAGGCAGGCGGACACACCCTTTTCTGGAAGCCGAGCAGCACACACACATACATGCAGAGCGAGTGGGGAGTGCCAAGGCAAAGGCAGCACACACACATTTTCAGCAGAGCACACACCCAGCTCCCCTGTCTCAATTTACTGCCTATTTCCTTTTCCTTTCTCATTTAAATGATCTATCTGAAGATCATCCAGTTAAACTGCTTGAGCTAATAACTTCATGAGCGTGTCATGAGCGCTGCCAAAAGTTTAAATCATCTACTTTGAAGGATTTCTGCTAATGGATCAGGTTATTTCAACAGGTTTATAGACCAAGAATGGCACAGGATAACAGAAAAGTTTAAAAAAATGTGTGAATGACGGTCAGTTACCATTAATCATGACAACTTAAAGTGAATTTACCATGAAATTGTGCCATTTTTTCTTTAAATAATGAGAAAATTAGTGTAAAATCCGAGTTTCAAAAAGAAATTTCATGTTGAAACATAAACAGCATTTTCATCTTTTACTTACAACTAAAATTTTTTATAATTCTCGCAGTGTAACACCTTCAAACAGCATTCCCAAAGCATCATGGGTAAATCAGAGCAGAGGACAGTAATGTTGTAAAGTTGTTCCAACTATTGTAAGATTTGGGGAAAAAAGCTTTGTTCATGTCACTCAAAGACTTCATGACTGTGTATGAAAGATGGATTTTTAAGAAAAACCTGAGAAGACTAAAAGAATAATTTCTCCACAATAATCAGATTTATCTTCATGTTCTTGGAGGATGAAACCATACTAACTAAGATTCATCAACACAGATGTCATTGATCATCTGCAGCAACTAAATCATTTCTTAACATTAATATTTAGACTAAAATACACTTTGTTTAGTTTTGTGAACATTAGAGTCTAAACTTTGAACAACAGTTGGAAATAAACAATATTTATCTGTTTTACTGGTGGCCGATTTTATGTGTAATTTCTTAGCCTATATGAGGACGAATTAGGTTTAAAGGGCTAAAGTGATCTATACAAACTATAGCTGCCAGGTGCTGGCAAATAAAATAAAAAAACAAATAAAATAAGACTTCTGACTCCAATACACCAATTTCCAAAGCATCATCTTCTCTAATGGAAAAAGAAGCTACCTCATTTTCCCCACAAGTCTTCATGGTGTTTCATTCAGACTCCCTCCCTTTGATTACTGACAATATACCCAGAATTCAATATTCCGCCTCAAAGGTTCATAATTTTGTCCAATTATGTGTCAAGTTTGATGCTGTTGTCCAGATACGGTCACCTCTGGCTCTAATGGGCCAAGATGATGCTGAACCTGAAGCTACAGATGGCACCTACAGTTTATACTAACCAAATAAAGTCCAAAATGCACAATCTCTTTAATATAATATAATATAATATAATATAATATAATATAATATAATATAATATAATATAATATAATATAATATAATATAATATAATATAATATAATATAATTTCAAAAATTTAAAAAGCAATGTTTGGTATTATATACATGAGTTTAATGAGACAGTGTGAGTATTTACAGAACACAGGCTATGCTGTAAAGTTATAGCTGGACATGCAGAATGATACACAGAGGACTAACTAAGAAAAAAAGATAATCTTTATAAGATCATCATTACCTTTGCCTATAAATTTTATTGTCTGGATGTGTGAACCAAAAGTATTTAGAGAAAACAATCAAAGATCACAGTTATTGTGCCACATACTGCAAGCTGGCATGTGACCCAGACCCAGTGGATTCCACAGCAAGGTGGGGCTTCAGCTAATCAGTCTGGGTGTGGCTGTTAGCACCACCCCTCCCACACAGATGCAGAGGACACACACTGGTCTCCTAGTCCCCACTGTCGGGGGACAGAGCCCCCTCTGTGTCTCTAAACAAAAGTAAATGCAGCTCAATGCCTTAAAAGAAAAAAATAGCAACACACAGAGACGAGGTTGGTAAATTTCAACAAAATCTCTCCTCAAAAGTTTATTTTGCTTTGATAGAGACCTAAAACTAAACAGAAATGCACTGCAGAGTTAATTATACATTATTAGTGGTGCATGTTGTTTTTCCACTGAAAGAAGTTCTTTAGCTGGATGTGAAGGGGATACGAATACATATCTATTAGATCTGTGTCTGTTTTTAAGTAGAGATGGCGTTAAATTAAAAATTCAAGGATTACTGCATGTTTGCACTTTACCACTTTTTTTTTTTGTCTAATTGTTTTAAGTGTTTGAGCAAGTGTTTGCTCTCAGATTTGCTCTGAAACGGCTTCATTATGCACCGTTCTCCTCTGAGATCAGCTACTTCTCACCTTCCATTCATGTTAAAGTTTTCCATTCAGAAGGTAAATGAATGAAAACAACTCTCCTCACAGAGTCAACCAGTCCTGACAGACATCAAACCATTTGTAAATTCATTTAAAACACAAAATGTGAGCAGGCTGATGTTTAACAGAAACACGTGACGTTAGGCCATATTTTCTTATCTCAGATGGTAAGAAGCTTGTAGAAGAATTTTTACATGCAAATATAAAGTTTAAAAGAATTAATCATCTTTTCCCACTCCAGAACCGCTGTAATGACTCAGTAGGTGTTTTTATTCTGAACAACTTGTCTATAAAGGGAGCAAAGCTTTGTGGTGATGTCATGTCAATACTCAAAACAATGGGTTTGATATGTGATGAAAAATGTGAAATGGGGTGTGGTAGGTAATACAAACCAAAGAAGTATACAAGCAGCTTCTATAAAGTGGTCAAAGCCCTTTTAACTGTGTCTCAACAGCGTGTGAAATACGTGCCTTAGGTGTGATAGAGCTCCAAAAAAAAAACTATTTTATTTATATATATATATATATATATATATTGTTTAGTGTTGTGATAATTTGTTGTCTAATTCCTTTTAGATGAAAATTTTCCAGTATAATGTTACACATGTCATTTCATGAGTATAATTATTAACATGAAATGCTTATACTACACGCATTAGAAAATTGAGACTGGATAGAGTTGCCATGGCTACGATAGCATTTAGTGAATTTTATGATCATAGCAGAAAAAAAATCTCCAGCAGTGATATCGTAGATGGTTTAAAAGAAGGACCCTGAACCGAGCATGCTGTCGTCTTTTGCGACATTTCACTGTTGACCCTGTAACCTTACATCTGGTCTAACTGGTCTCTTCACTGCCCCTACTGGTTTCACGTTCCAGTCGAAACATATCAAGGTAAAACTGCAACTTAAAAAACATTCTTTGATCAAAATAAACAACTAAAGGCAGGTATGTTCTCTGCCTTAATGTGAGCAGTTAGTTTAACACAGGAGTGTCAACATATGGCCCAGGGGCCAAAACTGACCCTCAGAAGGTACAATTTGACCTGCAGGATGAATTTGGTTAACCCTCTGGGGTTTGGGGTATAATTGCCTGTTTTGACTATTTTTGATTTTAACTTTATTTTTCACCTTTTAAACAATTTGCATGGGCTGCACGGTGGTGTGGTGGTTAGCACCGCAGCCTCACAGCAAGAAGGTCGCCGGTTCGAATCTCGGCTGGGGGGAGGTTCGAACCTTGAGGGTGGTGGCCTTTCTGTGTGGAGTTTGCATGTTCTCCCCGTGTATGCGTGGGTTCTCTCCGGGTTCTCCGGCTTCCTCCCACCGTCCAAAGACATGCATGTTAGGTTAATTGGACACTCTAAATTCTCCGTAGGAGTGAGTGTGTGTGTGAATGGTTGTTTGTCTCTATCTGTGTTGGCCCTGCGACAGACTGGTGACCTGTCCATGGTGTACCCTGCCTCTCACCTGTTAAAATGCTGGGATAGGCTCCAGCTCACCCGCGACCCGAAATGGAATAAGCGGTCAAGATAATGGATGGATGGATAAACAATTTGCCTGCCTTGTTTGGTACCATTCTTTTCAGCTCAACCTCACGTGATTTCACCATTATTTTTTTTTTTTCATTTTGACATCTGGTTTTAAAAAAAGAACGTAGCAATGTCTCAGGCGAATTTTATACAACTATTTACAAAATTATCAGTTATCACCATAAAATGCCACATAATTTATCTGTTCACTCCAAAAACCACATCCTGTCTACTACAGGACAGAGTGGACATCAGTGGTCTGACATTTCCAGACTGTCTAGGATGACGTTCTCTCTTCAACCCATCCATTACCCATATTGGGGTGGATCAGGGTTTATCTTTGGTCCCCACTAGAGTGCGAATAAGATTTCACACTGATCCAAACTAACTGTACTTTACATTTAAGTGGACCAGGGTTTGTTTAAAGCAGTCCAAACAAAGCAGATAAATAACTAGTCAATTAAGTAGGTACCTCAGCTAGAAATGAGCCCTTCTGAGTTGTTGCAACTGCATACAGACGTCAGCATAAATCAGTTAAATGTTTTGTGGATTGGAAGGTTCATACGCTGTAACCGAAGCTAAGATTGGCAATTAATTCTTTAGCGTGTAGCTCCATGTGGAGGGGCATAGGTAAACCATGTGAGTGATAAAGTCTACATAGAGATTTCAAGTCAATTCCACTTTTAGACATCGCTTCAGCTTCCAAATGACAGACTGCAAACACAACGGAGCAAACACTGAGAATCTTTAGCAAATCCGAGTTGATCCACATCTCCTCCCCAGCAAGGCAGTAAAGGGGAAGGAGCACACTGAGGGGGGCCAGGAGTTATGTGTGTGAAGAGCAGCACTAACGAGGAGTGATAGTGAGCCTGTGTGGGAGTGCATGCGCATGTTGTGTGTATAAATGAGGACTGACAAGATGCCTATGTGTATGTGTACCTCCCCCCAGAGAAGGGGTCCCACTGTGGAGTTCCGGGAATAAAAAAGGGTGGGGTGGGTGTGACCCTGTCAGGCTCTGATCCTACCACAGGAAGTAGGGGTGGGGGTAGAGAAGGATGAAGAGGGCTGACAAACAGGCAGATTTTCTTCACAGACTGTGGAATAATTCTCAGACAAGAAAACACAGTGATGCTTTTGGAGACATGCTAACTGCTAACATAGTACGTACATTACTTCTAGAAGCTAGCAAGAAACTAACTCAGACCCAGTGTCACTACAATATTAAAACCATGGATATATGAAGAGAATAACACTCATCATCTCGTTACAATTCAATGTACACACCCCCCACACAGCAGCAGATTCTCCCAGCAGGACAATGCACTCAGCCATGCTGCAAAAACTGCTCAGGGACATCTCAAGCAACATAAAAAATGCCCAAGGTGATTATCTAGCTTGAGGATGATAATGATGACTTCAGTATGTGGACCTATCAACCTCTGCACTGGTACATGCAAGTTTGTTGTACAACATGCACTAAAACAACTTCCACTAAGTCAGGGATGTCCACTTCTGGTCCTCAAGGGCCACTTTCCAGACATGTTTTTTTGCTTTTACATGCTTCAAATTCAGACTAATGGACCATCAACAGGGTTGTGTAGAACTTGACAAGGTGTTGGGGACATCAGTTTAATTTTAAATCAGATAGCTGGAGCAGGGAAACATCTAAAGCCTGCTGGATGGTACCCCTTCAGGACCAGAACTGGACAAACCTGACTAATGCTGGGCTTACACCAGAAATCTTTGAAATGATTTGCAAAAGACTAGAAAACTACCAGCTCACACCTGCTCACATTAGTGGAATGTAGCTCATGATAATACACGTAACTTAGTCATATTTCATGTTAATTTCTCTTTGCAATATTGATTTTGCAACCAACTATACCTTCCCTCTGGGTGTTAGAGCGCACACTAAAGTTGGGAAAAATGTCGGTAGACATCCCATTGGAGTAAATTATAGATGTTTCTGTCTAAATTAGCATAAACATGATCACACAGCAAAGTTAGTTGCATTTACAGAAAGCTAACTTTTTGTGTAATGTACGTACAGAGTAATAAACATTTATAACTGTTTCTTGTTCTTTTAGTTCTTAGTCTAATGTACATTATTTCACTTTTAATTTGAATTTTAGTTTCGCTGCTAAGTTAGTCTACTCCGATCAAGCTAAGCTAAAGCTAGTTTCACCAGATTACACAGCTCCCTCTGGTGGCCAAGACAAACCATTACAGTATGGCAAATTTCTAATCAACAGTGGTTAACTTCACTGGTATTTGTGAAGTTAAAATGCTGTTTCAGTGCATTAAAATAACATAACATTCTGATACCAACATAAACATTTTTCTTTTCCCACTGTTTCAGTACTTTCATAAATAGATATACAGTTTATGGTTAATTATGGGATCTATGGAATTTTTGGTAAAAATAAATAAATAGATGAATAAAAAGCCATGCCATATAGTATCGCTTGTATATGAAAAGCTGCATAACCACAAAAAACCCTGCTTGAAAAACTATGATCAAGGTAACAAACAGCATATTTTGTGACAAAAAAGGATAAAAAAATGGTCAACAGGAGAAGTTGAAAATACATATAAATAATCAGAAAAAGGAAAAGGTGCAGCTCAAACTCGAAGCTGTAGCTAATTACAAAAAGTTTGGACAGAACTGCTATTTAATTATTCAATAATGTGATATGTCAAACTAACCAACAGCTGCACAGCATGTCGGACAGTTAATGTTACAGCTGCAGGTTACATGTGCATGAAAGTAATACGTATATGTTACTTGGTCCAGCGAGATCAGGTCAACATCTGAAAACATTACAGAAAAGCATCAGGGGAGAAATTCACATATTATATAAACACATTTAGCTGAAAGCTGAGCATTTGTGAAAAGAGGCCTTTGACCAAAACCTGACACAGACATTGTATTTCACAAAATTGTGTCAACATAAAAAAAAGAAAGGAAAAATATTCTATAATTTATTTAATGTTTTATTTAATGTTTGTTCAGTACATGCCACAGCTGAGTCAAATAAGTACCCCTCTCCCCCAGATGAGTTCAGATGAGCATTCCCACTGCAAGGTGGACCTCCGCTGGACATACGGGGTTTAGACCAAATGCTAAAGGCATCATACTAGCGCGACAGCAACAAACATGACACTACAAACAACAATGGAGGCCAGTCAGCAGCTTGTTTTTGTTCTGCTTGACTTTTGGTTCTTTGTACGAACGATACATGCCACATTGTATAACCAGACCTCACTGTTCCTTGCAGGCTTCCTTTTTCTTTATCTTTCCAAAATCCAACTGAATCATGAACTGAACGGCAATGTTGTGTTTGTTTCGCATGTGGGCAGTGACGTTTTTCTGTCTGCTAATCAATGGATTTTATCATTAGATGCCAGTAGCTCCACCTTAACCATACTGTAGCCTTTTCCTATAGTCATACAACTGAAGGGGTCCATAAATGGTGGGGTATGATTCGGGTGTATGGGTCCTTTTTATAAAACACATAAAATAGCGTACCAGACTGCACCGACCCGAACCGAACAGCCCAGTGGAAACGGGGCTTTAGAGGTGTCTCTAGGTTTGAAAGAGACCAAATATCAAAATTTTTAAATCTATTTTGATCCAGTAAAGGCTGACTGAGCATGAGCTCAGGTTTCTGCTTCATCCTCATACAATCCCACACATTCACACCCTCCCAGAACAACCAGTATGTCACAGCTAAGCTGTCAAAATATGATGAGAATTAGTCATTTCTTAAGTTTCTGACAGAAGTTTTTCTTCCCCTTTCTGTGTCCTCGCCCTGGTTTTAAGCCCTAAAGGTGCATTTAACCCCTTATGACCTCAGGATTTAAAGGGACTTAAAGCTGCCCCCTACAACCTTTGATGCCTCCGCTTTTAAAGAAACAAGGAACATAAATAATTCTTTTAAACAATCCAGTAAGTTAAAATTCCTGCTTTTGTAAAATAACTGTTAAGGACAGCTCAACAAAAACACAGAAAATATATTTTTATTTTCATTTGTCTCCAGGACTAATAATGCAGACATGATGGAGACATGCTGTAAAACATGATCCAAACATTTGTTGGAGTTATAAAAGAAACAGCTAAAAAATTAAATGGACTTGTTCTTACAGCACTTTTCCCATCAGCTTGACCGTTCAAAGCGCTTTACACCACCTGTCACATTCACCCATTCACACACACACACTCATACCCTGATAGGCACATCGGGAGTCAACGTGAGGTTAAGTGTCTTACCCAATGACACTTCAACATGTAGTCAAGGAAAGCCTGGAATCGATCTACCGACCAGACGACTGCTCTTCCTCTGAGCTACAGCCGCCTCAAAGTTTGCCGCCAGCTGAACTGTATGTGATGGTCTCTGTGTGCACAGGAAGGCTTTCTTAGCTTTTTAAATGCAGTTTTTATGTGTTTGTGTGAGCCTTCAGTCATCATCTGAGAGCAGGAGGTTCACAAACACAACGCTAAATATCATCAAATCAAATTTTATTTATAAAGTGCTTTACATGATTAAAAAAAGCAATTCATGCATATTAAAAATAAAACAAGCCTTTTCACACATCAAAATAGATTACATAACAATAAAACAACACTCATTAAAATCTTTTACACAGATGCACGCTAGAGATGGGATTTATGGCTCTTTGAATGGAGCCGGATCTTGAGGAGCTGTTCCTTTCAAAGAGCCATTCAAAAGACTGGCTCGTTCTCACAATATCTTACAAAATTTAACAATATATAAGAATGACAAACAATCAAATGTTATTTGTTATTTGGTGTTTCTACCTTGCTAAATGGTCATGGTCAATGTAGTATTACATGTGTATACATACTGTTTTTCTGTAGCTGAGCTGTAGTAACAAACAAATTTCCCTGTTAAAAAAAAGAAAAAAAAAAGAGGTCCTAATGATGTACACAAAACTTATTGGTTTGATTGGAACATCTGCCATAGATCACTGTGTGGGTTTAAGGTACATTATTTATTTAGACTATCAAGCTCGAAACATTGAACTAAATTACACCAAAATATATATATATATATATATATATATATATATATATATATATATAATGAATGCAGTTGAACCAACGTCCTGTTGAGAATATTGTGGTAGGAACCGGCAGCAGATGTAGGTGATGGAAATGTCCTATCTGAAATGAAGGTGAAATTATATTCTACAGCACTCTGTTTACAGACATTTGTTTACAACATTTTCGCTCTCTTTATGTATTTAAATAGGTACTCTGCCATACATTGTCAAACGTTACCGCCCACATAACCTCCATGAATATTTTACATCGGCATAGTTGTTAGGCTACACATCCACTAGAGGGCAGTGTAGAGTTCAGTCGTCAGTTTCAGACAATGAAAAACGTGATGGCGGAGAAGTTCATAATAATGTACATTTTCAGAATAAGACCAAAGAAAGACATGTTTTCTGTCTTCTTCTTGTTCCTGTTGACACACACACACACACACTGAATGTTACACTGTCCAATCAGCCTCTGACCTTTCAACCTCTTCTTGATTAGAGTTGCCTGTACAGGAGGCAGCATGACATGCGTGCAGTACAGAAGATGTTTGCAACACTAGGAAGCAGCATTCCTAACATGTAGCATACCAAAATGATGTAAAAAACTCAGCTAAAAGACTCTACCAAGCATTGGCATCCAAACCAAACACCAATCAGTTATGTGGGAATGTAAGAAAACCACGAGAACAGCTGTCAACTTGCATTGGCTGATTTGTCGTCAAAGTCTTTGTGTTTCACTTCTTTCTGGATCCTCGTGGGTTTCTAAGGTGAATGTTGGGCTTATCCCTGAATTCTAATCGATAGAGGTGTCCATCATCAGCATCACCCAATGGCTTTCTGAGATATTTACCTGCATAACATCTCTATTAAAACACCTGGAAAACTGCTCAGCTTTACTTTTTACCTTCGACTGCTTTCCTGATTCCCAAGAATACTGTCTACAGCCCTTGCAGTTGTGAAGATATACTTGATTTATTTTGGGTATGTCATTTCAGACAGGAGGTGAAAACATAGGCCTAATCAAGAAGAACTTCACTCTTAGGGTCTCTGAAAAATCTAACTTGTTTTAACATTTATCAGGATCTTAACTAGGATCAGTTTTATGTGACAAATGTGAGAATTTTTTTACATTTATTTTCCTATCAGCTTTATCCTATCCTATCTAGAAAAAAACTTTTTGGTAATTCCCAAATAATCTGACAGTATAAAGAATTTCTGTGATATAAAACAACTCGTTCAGCTTCTTTTTATAGCGTGAAGCCGTCAGAGAGGGTGGGACAGAGACACTATCTGGGTCAGCGCTCGCCTCTGTGTCACTGCTGCCTCGCCAAACCCCCCTGGCTCTCAGTGTGTGCATGTAGGTGGGGGGTGGGGGACTGTCCTAGTCAGCCGCAGTGCTCATGCCCCCACAGGATTCACACACACAAATACACTGTTCACGCCTGGTTATGCCCACACCCATGAACGTAAAGGAGGCAATTTCCTCCAGCAATTTAAAAAAACCAAAAACAATCAGGCACGCAACATCCATGTCAGCTTCAGTTAATATGAGGATAATCTGGCTCCAGGTTTCCAAGGCCGCTGCTGCATCCTCCGCATGGGGTTCCCTGCCATCTGATAATTAGCACGAAAGCAGGAAAAGAAACAACCAAACTCAGAAAAATTGACTGCTTTCCATTTCAATCTGGGTTCAGTTCACAACACTGTCCAACATCCTCCCAATACAGTTAGGATATAAAACTAAAGTTGTTTTGAATGTAAATTCAGTCAAATAGATTTAATGGCATTGTCTGAAATGTTTGAAGTGTCAGAGGAGACAGAAATGAAGGGTTCAGATGAGCTTCTAGTTGACTCCCAGGTTGGTTATACATTCACCAAATGTTTTGTGAGCAGCGAAGCTA
Organism: Melanotaenia boesemani; assembly: GCF_017639745.1. NCBI lineage: Eukaryota > Metazoa > Chordata > Actinopteri > Atheriniformes > Melanotaeniidae > Melanotaenia > Melanotaenia boesemani. The sequence goes on along the minus strand of NC_055696.1, from coordinate 28,306,781 downwards.
ATGTTGTGACTTCTTACAGTTTTTGTGTAGATATTCTGACTTAAATCTGAATAAAAAAGACTCAATGTTTCACAGTTTTGGGCTTGTGGCACAGATAAATAGAAAAGAAGTGTCTTCCTCACGTTTAGTGATTTTTATGGATTTAAAAGAAAAAAAATCTGATATTTTCTGGTTTTTATGGCCAGGTTTTAAGAGTTAGCAGAGACATGCAGGAGGATTATTAAGCCTGGATTCATTTTATCTTCATTAAATTGGGTCAAACTTTAGATTAAATAACCATTTGCACCCATGGAGTCAGAAGTATTGTATAAATGTGCACATTGAATTTGTTCATATTTACAGGGGATATTTTTGCCACTCTATTAACCCCACAATTGAAGATACATGCATACTATTTGTTATCAGTTTACCCCTTACAGTTGCTTTATTTAGAGTTGATTCAGCAGGAGGAGGTTTTTGGGACATACTGTAAGTAAAGGAGAAGACGTTCAGTGGTGGAGGACAGGGAGGTCAGTTTCCTTTGGTTTCCAGTCGAGGGCACAAATATTGCACAACTCCTGTAACTGGAGTCCCTACACAGACCAACGCACACATGCCCCTCCCCATGTGGCCTCAGCCTTGAGAGGCACGAGGAGTACCTCCAAGGGAAAGAGGCCGTGAAGGAAAATTAAGAAAAACCAGTGCGTTTGTGAAGTATCGGGGTCAGAAGGTTTGAGCTTGCACTTCCTTCATATTAGAGAAACACAGAGCACAGCCTTCCCTCCCAGTCTCATTTTTCATCCTCCCTTACTTTGTGGCACTGAAAGGGGCGGAGCTTGATGAATGAGTGATAGAGATGAGATGGGCAGTTTGGTGGCGGCTGGTTGGACATGACCCTAAAAAGAGCAGTGATGACAAAAACCAACTTTAAAAATGAAGAAGGATCAATGATCTCAACTTAAATGTCTCTGTTGTGTCTCAGGTCTTGATTTTTTGTTAACATCTGAATGCTCGCTGGCCAGCTGGTCATCACCCTGAGGAACTGGATCCCAGTTTCTTATGGTAGCTCTGATAAAAGAGAAAAGTCTGATCAACTTAGCGGAAAAAGATAGTAAATTAATGGTTGGTGGATTATTTCTTTATTGTAACAATCTTTCTTGGTTATGAATCTTATATTATTGGAAAGTCTGTTTAATTGGAACTACATCTGTATGGATGCATTTGTAGGATGAGCAGCAGAGGTCAGTATGTGGGCTGTGGCCATTAAAACTGTCCTGATCTTCTCTGCCAAACGGCTAATTCTGCTGTTGACTCGTTTGGTGTAATTTATTTCATGGATCCCCAACTCCAGCCCTCAAGGCCCACCATACTGCAGGTACTGGATGACTCCCAGGGTTGAGTCGGTTCTCACCAAAGAATAGTGGTTTTTCTACAAAAATGAAGAATGTCAGACCACTTAGTTACTTACCAAGAAAGTAAAATAAAAAAAAGCCAGATCAAATAATCATTAAGTTTCAGAAATTGAAGGAATACAACAGAAATTAGCTTATTGTTGACATTCTAAAATCTTACTAAATTCAATCATGAGTCACCATTTAAAAGCAAAATAAAAAGACTTTTAAACAATATGAGATTTTTTACTAAGAAGCACCAAAGAAATAATCCACCAAACACTCATTTACTGACTTTTACTGCTTAATTTTTACAGGTTGACCTCGTCTTGATCAATGAGATCATCCTTTACTCACATTAATATTTTCTCCTTTGCAGAACTCTGACCTACAGCCCATGACCGACCCTGATCAGACGATCTGTTTCAGAGCAACAAATTCACTGATCCGTTTGAACTTGTGTTTAGCTGCTTTATCTGATTTACTGTTTTTATTACTTTATGGGTATATATATTTCATTGCTTTATCTCACATTATTTCTTGTTTTATTGGTGTGAAGACCTTTAAGCTGCACTTGCTGTACGAACCCATCGCTCTAGAAATGAATTCACAAACATGTTCTGAAACATGACCCCCATTGTTTGCAGCAGCTACATGTGTTATAGCAACATTCCTCACATTCACAGATCCAGACGCACGTCTCAGGCCAAACGGAGGGATCAGTTTTGATATGTGTTGGCGTTTATGAGTCAGTTCAGGCTGACAGATCTCGAGACTGACAAGATACCTGATGTTAACGCAACCAAAATTGTTTATCACATGTTCAAATGCTTGACAATATGAAGTCAGAGATGCAAGATTCCTTCAGTAACATGGTGACTTCTGGGCAAACTACTGGATGTTGAATGTTTAAAAGCAAAACTGTACAGATCAATAAGAGGGAATCCTCTGCTTTGACCTCATTGGTGTATCTTCCTCTCTCCTCCTCTTCTCACAGCCCTTCCACTCTCTCACAAAGCCTTACTGTTCCAGTTTCTCTTTTAATCACCACAAAAAATGACTTTCTAATACATTCAGAGAAACAATCATCACCCATAATTAGCAAATGTTAGCCTGTGAGAGGAGGTTATTGCTCAGCACTGAAACATTACGTCATCACATGCTGACAGTAACTACACGTGTACTTTAGCTTCACATTAAACCAGAGAGGACAAACTTATCTCTGTCCCACAGCCACTCCCTGACAATTTCACTCTCCACCACCCTGTCAGCTGAGCACAGACCAACACCTCTTAAAGGGCCAGGGTCCATCTCAGAGAGCACCCCACCCCAACTCCATCAGCGGATGCAATGCAGGAAGTTCTGGTGCTTCAAGAAGAAATTTCTGAGACAAGATGAGCGACTCGATAATGCTGAAAGATTATTGTTTCAGAAGTAAGAACTTGTGAAGACAGTTTGTACAGTTACAGCACAGTGTTGTTTTTCCAGTATTTACATCAGAATATGACATATTCAGTACACTGAACCAAATTACCTACCTACTTAAATATAATAAACATAATCAGGCAGCCCAGTCTCACCAGAAAACATTTATTCAGTTTTTTATTTTATTATCATTTTATAAGCATGTTTACATGCATGTTAGGTTAATGGGTTACTCTGAATTCTCTCTGGGAGTAAGTGTGAGTATGAGTGGTTGTTTGTCTCTCAGTGTGGGACCTGTGATGGACTGGTAACCTGTCCAGGGTTTACTCTGCCTCCCGCCCATTAACTGCTGGGATAGACTCCAGCACCTCTGCAACCCTGAATTGGAATAAGCTGTATAGAGAATAAATGGATGGAACTTTATAAGCATTTTTTAAATATTTACGTACATATGTTTTAATCATATTTAATATTGCCCTTGCAATAAAGACATTAATGTGCACTGTATGTGTGATTTTCCTTTACAGAATGAAAAGTAAGGCTCTTGACATCAATCAAAAAGTACAATAAATTAATCGTAAAGTATAGAAAAAAACAGCTTGCACCGCCCATCTCCATCTTGCATCCTGTTGCTTCTCTGAGATCTCTTCTTTGCTGAATCAGCTACGGTGAGCGTTCAAAACAACCGGTGTTGATAAACGACAATAAACTAGACTTCATCAAAAACACAAACATCATCTACATGAAGGGCCAAAGTCATCTGGGGCAGCAAACTACAGGTGGAGGCCACCAACAAACTCAATAAACTTATCTGTAGAGCTAGGCATGTCATGGGTGTGGAGCTGGACTTTCTGACAGTGATGTCAGAGAAGAGGATTCTGTCCAAGTTAAGAACTATACTGGACAGGACTTTCTCACCCAGTCCACAACATGCTGGACAACCTCAAAGGTTGTTCAGCATCACACTGATGTCACCTCGCTGTGGTACTGAAGGCCACAGGAAATCATGCCTTAGGTTAGGTTAGGTTAGGTTAGGTTAGGTTAGGTTAGGTTAGGTTAGGTTAGGTTAGGAAGTTGTGTTGCGTTACTTAAAAAAATGTTAAAGAATGATGACATGAACACGTCGGACGTTAAAGTCCTGATTTTAATCCAACGCCGATGCTGTGAAAGGAAGCAGTTTGCGACAGGAAAGCCGCCAACCTCTCCAGAGTTAAAGAGGTTCTGCACAAAGACGCCGGCTAAGATTCCTCCAACCAAACACTTTCTGGAGATGTTTACTAAAGTTGCTGTTGCACACAAGATGCTGTAAACTAATTGTTCACATTTCTACTGCAACTCACAGGTATGGCATATCAAATCATCTCTATTCATGAATATAAAATTAAATTGAAGGTTTTTTTTTTTTGTTTTTTTTTGTAAAAATCTTAAAACATCTAAATCATTTTCAGGCAGAATGCCAGAAATTTCTAAAGGTCTCACAGACTCCAGCATCTTCAACTGAAGCTACATTTTAGAGACTCTTACTTTGACTGCAGATAAATCCAAACATGTTCAACAACTGTCAGTGATGATTGTCTCTTTTCATTTAAAACTGTGATAAAAACTAAATAATGTAATAAGTTATTTGTGTGCAGCATCCCAACTGAACTGCTCCAACTGGAAAACCAAAAAAAGCCCCTCTGTAAATCTTCATTTGCATTACCAAGAACTTCTTTAACAGAGCTGTTTTAACTGGTAATTATGACCTTTTTGAAACAAGACAACTCACCTAAGAATCAGTGGATGACATATCTGAGGTTACGACATTTCTGACAGGCATTAAACATGTCACGTTAACTTCACTGACTGATAAATCTATCACATTTAAACAAAGAGAACGGTAAGTCAATTTTTCCTTTAGGCTGACATGAAAACATTAATATTTAATTCTGGTCTAAATCAATGAAACAACAGTTATTTTCCAGTCTGACATCTTCCGCCATCACTCGTCTTATCAACCTTGTAAGTCAAAATGACTGCTGATGGTGGTCTTTGACAAAATAGAAGCGTGACTTGACAATGAGATGGTTCGTGCACACTGGCTCCTCTCTGCTACGCAACGTTGGAGACGGTTCTCAGGACAGTTGAAGCGCGTCCACTTCATCCACTTCACCTGTTCAACTGCTTGTTAACACAAATATCTAATCAGCCAATCACATAGCAGCAACTCAACACATTCAGTCATGTGGACGTGGTGAAGACGACATGATGAAGTTCAAACTGAGCATCAGAGGAAGAAAAGAGACTTAAATCTGCAAAAGTTCTGAAGTGTGTATTTAAGTTTAGCTCACGTATAGGTGTACACGTTAGTTTTTCATGCCCTCCCAGGTGTTTCTGAGTCTCTCAGTCAAATTAAACAAAAAGTTTAAATGCATTAAAATGTACCATTCTCTTTTATGAAATAACAATTAAACTAACACCTTCGCTACAGCTTAGCATTGCATTGGAAATACAAGGTAAAAGCCAGTCATCACTCTGCACCGTGTACTCATTTTCTTTCAATAAATCACTTAAAAAAAACACTAGACCAGCTCAAAACACTGCAGGGTTAAACTGGCATTTAGAGGGTTAAAATCATCAAAATAACTAAATGTTTGGTAGTTTTAAGTGAGTTTAAAGTTGTTTAAGTGATTTATGAAAAAGGAGCATCAACAAAGTATAAAAGACTTGTAAGGAAGCGTAAAAGACACTAGATGAAAAAAAAATACTAAAAGGAAGATTTCTTGTAAGAGGTAATGACAAGCTGAAAATGATCACACACACAAAAAAATTATGAGAAAAATATTTAAAGAGCAGTTAACAACCTGCTGGTGGGTTTATAACTCTGTAAAGTTGCTTTGAATTCAGTTGAACCCAGTTTGTGTTTTTTTCTGACGAAAAGAAATCCAAGCGAACCTGAATGCATCACTTCCACTTGACTAGTTGGTCAGATGTGTCTGAGGTGGGACAATGAAGCAGATAGAAGGAGAAGTTCCTGTGCTGACACTGGCTCATCAGTCTCAGGTCTGAACATGGTGACAGTGTTTACAACAGCCCAAACAAAATGCACCAGAATGGGGGAAATCTAACGAGTCTGAATCTGGATGTTACTGTTTTTCAACTGTCTCCACAGGCAGGTCGGCCACACTGAAAACGAAACAAATCATCAGCAAGTAATTAAACTACAGGAGTGAGTTTTTATTATATTTCATTTCTTGTCACATGATCCTGATCTAATCATGGACCTTTTAATAAAGATGATTCCAGCATGTTCAGCTCACTGCTTCTCTTTGTGCTTCCACACTGGACTTTCTGCTCATGCTGCTCCGGCTCAGATTATTTGGTCTCTTATGGAGCTTCGTTGGTTGAGTCATGTTGCCTCTGATTGGCTGTTTTATGGCCAACAGATGCTGCTAACTGGAAACCTGCCAAACATGACCCATCTCTGCAGAAGCGCTTTTTCACTGCATGTCTGAAGACTTCAAGTTTGTGTTTACAGTGTTGTCAACATTGACCAGAAACGGTGCCATACAGTGGCTTATTACTGCCTGGTGCTTCTCTGAAACGTTGGTCAGAAAAACACACAATGTCTGTGTGTGTGTGTGTGTGTGTGTGTGTGTGTGTGTGTGTGTGTGTGTGTGTGTGTGTGTGTGTGTGTGTGTGTGTGTGTGTGTGTGAGAAGTGCAGAGAAGGTCTGGGTGTGTCTCCATCTGGCAGGCAGAGAAAGCAGTGAAAGAGAAGCTGTCTGTTATCACACCACACCCTGCTGACGCAAAGCCGTCCACCAGTTCCCTACACACCCTCATAACACACACACACACACACACACACACACACACACACACACACACTGCATAAAGTTAATGTACGCTGCATGCAGCTAAATGCATTTGTATGAACCAACACACAAACATTCACACGTGCACAAACCTCAAAGCTGTGGTCAGAGTACTTCTCTAAAGCTCAAAGCACTTACAGGCCTGATGAAGATCGAGTGTGTGCTTCACACACAGACATTTTTACACTTTGTGAAACAACTCATGCCTGTCTGATTCACAATCAACGTTTCTTTACAGAAAGAAGATGTTGAAATTAGATCTGGAGAGTATTCCAGTTCATACAGGGAACCAGTTTTCGACTTTATCATGATATGAATTTGTCAGTTTAAACAGCCTAAACAATGTTGGAGGGGGACATTTTTCACTGCTGCACCACTAGCAGAGCAACTGTGTTGTTGGAGGTGTTGAGCAGTGAAAATAAATGGAGAGCTCAGAAAGTGAAGCTGTAGTTGAAGCTGAACATGATGAAGATCTGTTGTCTGGAGATACTTTGGTCTAAAAAGGTCAGACATGGGTCAAACAATTAGTTACTGAAAATGATGTTGAGGTAAAGTTGTCACTGGAGGAGCAATTTGCTGCACCACTTCAGCTGCAAACATACTTTGGAACCCCAAGAATGTCTGAAACTAAGATCAGCCCCCACCACATCCTCACGTAGGACTGAAAAAATGGATGACACTCGAGTCAGATATCACTTGTAGACGTGTTTTCTAGAGGTACTGATTATAATATAAAAGCAAGAGATTGATGGAGATAATAAACATCATTACAGTCAAAGAGCCAAATACCTGGTTCTGATAAGTTCTGTGGAGAAAGATGGATTCAGGGATGTGATAAAGACACTGTGGAAAAAAAATATAGTTAACACCAAGTCCTCCATGGGAAAAATACAACCATCAAACACTGATGGTCTTAATTTAGAAAACTAACCCTTATTTCAGTCATACCACCCACCACTATTCCAAATCATGATGAAAGAAACAGAAACACCAATTTAATTCATATCATTACGGTTACTCCAACAGCAACCAGAATCCAAACCAAGACTTTAGCTACAATAAGGTTATACTCTTTTATATTTGGGAAAGGACTTTTTTCTGAATAGGAAACCCAAATTTATTACAGACCCAATAAAGTCAAGAACAAATAAAAACAACACGCAACATCGGCAACTGCTGCACTTACATCTGTTTCTGAATGGAGCCAATGAAAACGACCGAATCATTTGAAAGAACTAATTACTTCTGGTTTTAGACCACATCATAGCTGCATAAAAGTCTAGTTTCCATAGCTTAAACCTGCAAGAACATGCTTTATACTACATCATCTGCACGTCTGCCAGGCTGCAGTCAAACGTCTCCTTCATGCCAAGGTTCGATGCTGCTGGTGGATTGAATTGTGGAGAAAGTGTCCCATAATTCCCAGTCATTATCCAATGGTAATTTACCTTGATGAGCACATCCATTTCAAGGTTATGGGATGCAGGGACATCTGAAGGCTCAAACTGCACAATGCAACCAACTGAGGGCAGCAAGGCAGAGGAGCGTGAGGAGGGTGATGCACACTGCTCATTCTAAGGTGATGAAATAGTTATCAGGATCACCTTGTTTTCAAAATATCTCACTTAAATCACACCCCCTCCACCTCAGCTCTCACCTTGTTGGAGGAAAAGGAAAAAAGACCACTTGGGAAAAGTGTTTCAGAAACACCTTGAACCTGAATGTGTTGGTTTGACCCACATTTCAGTTTAACGTCACAGTTTGTGGCACCAGATGGTTTGATTCCTGATTCTAACAGTCGGCAGGAGGACGGTGCAGTACATGAAAACACATCATTTACTCTGAGTGAACTGTACTAGGCTGGTCATTTGTTTTACACACACTGAGACTCAGATAAGTCATTTTTAAGTCAACAAAAGAGGAAAAAAACGATAATGGTCCACTGAATTTGACAAGAATTCAGCAGATTCCTCCTGCAGGGAGCTCAGGTAGCGTCATCTCTGCCTGCCTTCGAGATATCTCAAAGCAGGTGTCAATTAACCCGTTAGTTTCACATACAATAAGCTCCTGGTCTGATGTTACCAAACAATTAAACTTATGGAGTCACATAAGAAAAGCGAGGTGGGCTGCATATGACACGGAATTTACACCAAACACTGTGGACAAATGCTGGACAAATAATGGTCTTATTAGTTATTGTTATTTAATAGAAAAGAACACCTTAGAAAAAATTCAGATACTAAGAGAGAAATTAAATTTAGACAAGTCTGATTTCTTCAGGTATTTACAAATATGACAATAATACTTTAAAGAAATCCGGAAAAAAGAGGAAACCTTGGAACCTTGGAAAAATAACATAAGGGTAGGATTAAATCTGTTATTTCAAAACTTTACCAAGGTATTATGAAAAGTAGGGGAACCTCTAAAGCATACTTTAGGAAAAGATGGAAGAAAAAACTAAACCTAAAAATAACCAATAGACAATGGGAGGATATGTGTATCTCAGTATTTTCTACATCGTGCTTCGAGGTACTGGCGTGAATTTAGCTGGAAGAATCCTATTAGTTTTTTTATTACCCCCATAATGAAAACATATGCAAACCCAAAGAAACAAAATAATTCTGGAGAGATCACCACATTTTCTGGAGATGTCCAAAATTATATTCGTTTTGGGAAAATACTATGAGCTATGTAAAATCCCACGGACATGCACCACTCTCTATCACAGGTACTTTCTGGATGAGGTAACAGGTAATTATAAATACCTCTTAACAAAAATAACCGTGGCATCTAAAAAAGCAATAACCGTAAATGGTTACAGTCTGGCCCGCCTACGTAAAGAACTGATTGGATACCATGAAAGAAATTCACGAAATGGAAAGATTGACCTAAAGATCTATGAGCCACGATGGGAGACAATGATGGGCTTCACAAAATAAAGAGTTGATCTTATGGTGACTACTGATGGCCCCCTGGAAATGAACCCCCCCTTCTATAAAAGGATATAAAGCATCGGCCAGACCGACAAGCAACCTTAATTCAACCAATAATGTTTGAAACCTATATACCAGGAAACACAAAAAAATGATATGCCTGGCTGATACAATTTGTTTCATGTACTGTGCTGTTCTTATGTTCTTCTAAAAATCCTAATAAAATTTAAGTATTAAAAAAAAAAGCAGGTGTCAAGGCAGCACATGATGCTTAGCTGGTAAAAACCAAGGCTGTGATATGGACACACCAGAACACCATGTCACCCTGGACAAAAAACTGCTGCTTCAACAAGAACTCGTCACTCAGCTGAAGGAGCCAGAATCACTCCACCTTATCAACCACGTCTGGTTGGAAACATCCAGAGCTGCATTTATAGGATTATTTCTGCCTTTTCAAAGTAAAAAGTTGTAGATTTAATCCAGTTGTTTGGATGAAGGGGTAAAACGGACGGACGAAGGCTGCTTTAAAATATGTAAACATTAACATTCCTTGAATGTTGAATGATGTGCTGCATAAAACTTTTGTATTTATTGTGAAATTTAAATATCTTTGTTATGTTTATTCAGTTATTACATATTACAGTGATGCATTTTAGACAGTTAATCTGTAATCTACATGAATATTATGTCTTAAACTGCTCATTAAGCATGTCTATGGCTTAGACTTAGGCTGCTTACTCAAGTTTGATTTTAATTAGCGGATGGAAATTCATTTTGTCTGTTTATGGAGGCATACTGCAATCATGCTGAAAAAAAAGAAAAGATTTATTTTTATAAATTAAACATATGATTTTATAAAAAATATATTTTTTTCTTCATTCGGTTTTTCTGAATTTATAAGACACTTTCAAGTTCCTCAACCATTTTCTCATCAGCAGGAAGAAAATACAGAATAAAAATCTAAATTAATGTCATTTAATATCTTTCAGGATGATCCTTTAGCTGCGGTTGGATTCTTTATATTTTTACTGTAGACCCACGCCTCCACTCTGCAGTAAGAAATGACCAAAGGTGAAATTCCTGCAGCTTGATGAACCACTTTTTAAACATCACTTCTGGAAATTTTCAGGTGTCATCGATTTACAGAGTTGTCATTCTCACACAGTAAGTAGAAAACCATTTAAAAAGGTACAATTTATAAGAACTACAGACATCTAGTTGTAAAGATGGGCTAGCAATTAATTCAAATACAAACACAGTTGTGATTGTACGGTGGCCGTCAGTCACTGTACAGTCTCCAGTGGCCTCAGGTACAGAAATGACTGCAGTACAGGTAACTACCTCAACATTGTGTACATGAGTACCGTCTTCCTCTATGGTCCTTTTCAAAGCTGAATTTATAGCTTCTGCATAAGGTCGGTTAAGGCATCGGCGCCATAGCGTCTGCGTAGGTCCATGGAGGCTTGATACGCACCTCTTCCGGGCCTGACGTGCACCCCTGCTACGCGTCACGAAGTTCTACCTTCTGATTGGTCAGTTTGTGATTACATGCTTCCAGATTTCTTGATCTTCTCATTAAACTTGTGTGGTAACTGCCAATTTTATTTGTTTGTCCTGTAAATTTTTAACAGAAGAACTATTTCTTTGTTTGCTTCTACAAGCTTGTGAAGACATCGAAGTGAACCATTGAAAGAAGCCGATAACAGCCCTACTGCCACCTTCAGATTCAGAAGAGAAACTGCAACACGACGCTGTAACCTTACTCTCATTACTTATCTCTAGCACCTAGCAAACAAAGCAGGCACTGCAGTTTAACGCTTCAAACAGAGTTGTTTGTCCATTCAGAGACACTGTGGTAAAAATGCTGGCACATATGTGGCATCTGCCATGTATATGGGCCCCTTGACAAGAAGATATAAATAGTTCATTCTTAGAGAATGAAAACAGTTATTTTAGTAAAGTGATTCAATACCAATGGAAACAATTTTTGATAAATAATTTTCTCTGGTTGACGTTTGATTTGGTTACAGTCTGCACTTCAAATCTTTCCATTTTCCTTCTCAGTTTCTTCTGGACATATCTTTGGGAATCTTTTTTTGTTTACAGCAACACTACGGATGAAGATATTCTGGACTTTTTTCATAGTTGTTGGATTAAAATTATGTTTAAAACAACGGCTGGTGTACAAACTGTGACTCCAGCTCAAAATCCAACACTGAAATATTTCCAAGATGAAGTCATGTGACCGTGATCAGCTGATTTTGATTAATTCCAAGGCATTTCCAGTTGAATCTTGGTTGGTTGAACTGGAGGTTTCAGAATAAATCTTGCAGGTGTTTGTTTGGACCTTTGGAAGTGAACTAACCCGATAATCTGATCCTTCACCACACACACGCACCCACACACACACATACACCACCCTATCCAACCCCCTCTTCACCACTTCCCTTCTCCTCTTCCTCTTCTTCCGCCCCCACCCCTCGTCTGCCCTCCCACATCCCCCTTTTCTTTTCTTTGTTGCTGCCTTGGCACCGCGGCCGTGGTTACCATGGACACAGGATTCTTTCCCCCAGTTAATGACTGTTCTGCGGTTGGTAGGGGGTCACTCTCCTTCCCCACCACCATCATCACCATCACCAGCGTCACATCAAGGTCTAATCTAAGGTGACACGGCCAATATCCAAACACACACACACACACACGCACATACACAAGCGTGTCAACACAGGCATGCGGCAAACATTCGCATAGAGGAATGTGTGCGTGTCTACGTGTTCACACACTCAAACACACGTACACTTTTGAAGCCCCACCCCTCTCCCACCACCACACACTCATTCACATAATTCACATCACACTTTCCCACTAGAGACACACATTCAGCCCTTACTCAACGCTCCAATAATGAATTATCACTTATAGGCACACACAAACACACACCTCCGCCATGAACATCCGGTACCAGCGCTGCTCCGCTTTTTTTCCCAATCCCAGATTTCCAGCTCTGAATCTGTTTTAATTTCAACCAATCCAGTGTTGTCAGACACTTTAAGCATCACAGCTCTGTGTTAATCAATATGTTCCTTCTCCCCAAGAGAAAGACGCCCTGAACCCCCAAAAGGGCATCTGTTTACTCTCCAGTATCTGAAGCTGCAGGAACCTCTTCCAGGAACTAGGATATTTTGGTGTGAGGGGTGTCCTGTCCTCGACCCCCTGTCCTTTTCTACCACAGGAACCAGAAGTGAAGCACTGAACATTTCTGATTGGTTACCAGCGTCTCAGTTTCTCAGGAACGGTAGTGTGTAACTCTGTGGGGTGAATTGTGATGGATAGCTTACCCTTTAGGTGATCTACAGAGGTTTTCCAGGCATTTAAATAATCCAAGAGGTTTATAATCCAGCCATAAAATGTAGTGTTTATTCTATGGTAAATCCAAAATGGATTAAATAGTACATTAAATTAAATAGTACATATAAATAATTGTAAAGTAGCAAAAACCACCAGGAGGAAAAATACAACAATACACAAATTTAATGATCGATGTGCCAATGGAATGAATCCAATCTAAAGATATCAGCAATCATGGCTCCATCATCTGTCAGACGTTCATTGGAAAGAATACTGGGAATTATTTCTATTTTCTTTGTTCTAACAACCAAACTGTCTAATTTGAGTCTGATAAGGAAAATATAGATATTCAAAGAATATCTAAAAAAAAGATTTTCCCAAAAATATTCATCTATTGATCCTGAATCCAACGGAATGGTGACAGAATTTGTTATATTGTCATACATCAAATCATTACCTGCTGAATCTTTATGATATATCGTAGCCAAATTTTATATTCACATACCTCCTTAACAACTTAGAAAATGTGAATGGAAAGCAGCCCATTAAGTCCACATATATACTCACAGACACACAACACATTTTCAGATGGTCCCTTCGGTCTTATCACGTCATCTGATAATACTAACTGAGACAATGTCTGTGCAGGAAACCGAGCAATTCAACAATTTCCCAAAAAGAAAGCTAGAAGTCACTGAATATCTTGAAAGTTTTCCCACACAGTCTCTACAGCATTTTGGTGTTCATGCAAATTCAGGACATGTGCAAAAGAAATGTGACATTGCAGAAATATGATATGTCTGATCTGCTCAACCCAAAGAAGAAGAAGATAAATTAAACCACCACAGAGGAACGTGGTTGACTTTTTCCCTGAGGAGGTTAACTGTTTTCTAATTCTGCAACATTGGGGTGAAAGACAAACAAAAGTCGTCAACTCAAAACATTTTTCTACAAAATTCCTCCAGAAAATTTCTGAGAAACAAACCACCATGATGGAGGTTAGAACATACAGACCTGCTACAGATGATGAATCAGAAAAATTTTAGCTCCAAAATCCTGCAGGGATTGATTCAGTGAATAACTTGAATACACTCTATGCATGTAAACTGGGACAAGGACAGAGGTGCGAATAAAAGACCAGGTCAGATTCAAACCACAGGTCAACTCAGCTGTGCATGTTTCATCCGATAAAACATTTAACTTTCATTTCATTCCACAGACATGCTAGAAAAGTACTGTTGCTCATGATAATTAGCATGAATTAGCATAATCATTTTATCCAAAAAAAAAACAAAAAAAAAAAAAAACTACAGCACCTTTTTCAACAACAATCATTTCTCTGTTCAAAATGCAGTCAGTCAAGCCAAGCCCAGTTCCATGGAATTACATGACAGGTTTACTCTGATATGATCTCCAGATCAATGATAGGTGTTTAAAGGCGTGGGTGTTAATACACACAATTAACTGTCAGAGTTCTTTGGAAGAGTAGTATGCTGGCAGTAAACTTACCACAACACATTGGAATACTTTCGATATACCAAAGCAGCATTTACATGCCAAACATTGCTCAAATTGATGAACCTAAAACAGATCTAAGGGTCTCAAATTCTTGTTCTGATAACAAACATTGCCCCGGATCTTAAAAACTGGAGTAGATAACATCTATTGTCAGTATACAGAAGCATGTATTTATCTAGGCTGTGAAACGAAAGGAAAAGTAAATAGGAGGCTAGAATTATTATAAAACAGGTTTTCACTGAGATGAACTCCAAAAGAAAGACAAAAGCAAATAAGACTAATGAAGGAAAAGAAAGAAATTTTTAACATACCACAAAGTTCTGTCAAAGCTGTCAGCAGCTTACATGATGAAAGCCCAGAAGTTTTATGACCTTTACATGCACTTAAACTCTCTTCCCCGTTAGGGCTTGCATTGTTTACACCAGAGGACTTGTGGCGTCAGCCCCACAAACAGCCACCACGCCCAGCTCCATTAACAACACAAGCACAGGACACCACCCTGCAAAAATCACTAGCTACAGTGATAAACCCATTAGCCTGTCAGCTAGCAGCGGAGCTGTTAAAAAGCTACTGTCTAAACAGCCACGCATGCATGGAAACATGAACTTTTCTTCACTTTATCCAGGAGGGCTGCATGCGAATCTGTTTTCAGCTTTTTCTTTACTAATCTGGCTACTTTTTTAATGAAACTGACTTTGTTGGCTACCTAATGTAAGATCTAGAAAATGTAGAGATTTGCACGTTGATGTTTACCGTTCTGTCCTCCTTACTGCAAGCCTACATCGTCCACTTTATCAGCTCCACCTGTTTAACTGCTTGTTAACACAAATGTCTACTCAATCAATCACTTGGCAGCAACTCAGTGCATGTAGTCATGCTGAAGGTGACTTGCTGTACAAACCGAGCATCAGAATGAGGAAAAAAGGGGATTTAAGTGACTGAACATGACATGGTTGTTAGTCTGAGTATTTATGAGGATTGTCACACACAACCATCTCTAGGGTTTATAGAGAATGGTCTGGTTCAGAGGTCAGAGGAGAATGGGCAGACAGGTTGGAGATGATAGAAAGACAACAGGAAGTTAAATCAGCACTGGTTCCAACCAAGGTCTGCAGAATAACATCTCTGAACACACAACACATCCAACCTTGAAGCAGATGGGCTACAGCAGCAGAAGACCACACCAGGTGCCTCCTGCCAGCTAAGAACAGGAAACTGAGGCTACAATTCACACAGACTCACCAACACTGGAAACAGAAGATGGAGAAACGTTGCTGGTCTGATGAGTCTCCATTTAAGCTCCACATTCAGATGCTAGGCTCAGAATTTAGTGGAAACCAAATTCTGCCTTGGATCAACGCTTCAGGCTGCTGCTGGTGTAATGGTGTGGGGGATATTTTCTTGGCCCACTTTGGGCCTCTTAGTACCAAAGTTGGTCTGGTTTAACCAAAACTGCCTACCTGAGTATTGTTGCTGACCATGTCCATCCCTTTATGACCACTGTGTAGCATCTTCTGATGCTACTTCCAGCAGGATAATGCACCATGTCACAAAGCTCAGATCATCTCCACCTGCTTTCTAGAACATGACAATGAGTTCACTGGACTCCAACGGCCTCCACAGTCACCAGATCTCAGTCCAGTAGAGCAGCTTTGGGATGTGGTGGAACGGGAGATTCTCTCCATGGATGCAGCCGACAAATCTGCAGCAACTGTGCGATGCTGTCATGTCAACATGAAGCAAAACCTCTGAGGAATATTTCCACCAACTTGTTGAGTCTATGACATCAAGAATTAAGGCAGTTCTGAAGGAAAAAGGGGGTCCAACCCCATACTAGAAGGTGGACCTTATAAAGTGGCTGGTAAGAGTATGTATTACTAAGTGATCAAAGAGAAGGAAAGTGGAACCCTTTTCCATTGTGAAAAGTCTTGGAAGTGCAGTTATCTTCACTTTAAGCACTTATGACAACTATGATATAGATTCTGAGAATCTAAACAAACATGCAAGCCTATATTTTACTTTCCTATCAATTTCTTCCAGATACATGGGACCAATCAAGAGCTAGGAATGGGATTTCATTTAAATTGAGAGTACCAAAAGCATTCTCTATGGGTAAAAACGATCAGTAAGAGTAACAAGCCTCAGAAGGCCTCGCCACATATACATTATAACCATACTTCCACAGGTGCAGCTAATCATTCAATTAGCAACGAGCTATGCACCAAATAAATACTCATGTACTGCCACTTCAGGGCCAGCACAATATGCTGCAAACAGAACGCTGTGGTTTCAAAAGCAAATGATGTGCATCGTGTTCTGCCTCCTGCTGGCTCAACCCAGCTATCCCTCTAGATATCCAGCTATCCCAGAGGGAGGGTATGTCTTGGACAGGTTGCCAGTCTACTGCTGTTCCATTCATATAAAATCTATCATTAACACAAAAACAATCCACTTAGCTGATTTTATTTGAGATTTGTTTGGGAATAAACTTCATAGTAAAGTACTACTAATTCATATGATACCAAATTTAACATGGGCTAATTATCTAGCTCAACCTGAAATGCTTGAATTAAAGAAAACTGGACTTCTTTTTTTGGTTATGAGGACATCACGTGAACTCCCGGGTCCACAGTATCAGTTGTACTGACAGTCTGGTATGAAGTACGAAACGCATGTGAAAGATATGATACTTAAGTCTCCTCATCCATGGAAATTCTTTGTAAACTTGGGCTTTCACACACTTTGAGTCAGCGAACTTGACCATGAACAAGTAAATAACTTCAATATTTACTCAATTTACAAGCATGGGAAGCAGGTAAATGACTTAAACTAGTCCATCAATGGACCGGAGACAGCCAGTCGTGTTAATGAAACCTTTAATTTCTCTAAGGAAATGGTGACCTGTTAACAGTGTTGATGCTGGAATAAAGCAGCTAAGATAGTTTACGTCTAATCAGCTTTATTTCATTTGTTAATTTACATCATCATATCAGTAGATATTTGTTGGAAGAAATGGAGAAAAGAGCAAAAAGAGCATCCAGACTGTTGTCAGTAACAAGTCTAAAAGCCCAGTTCAGTGACGGTATGGGGTTGGATCAGGGTTCTGCAGGTTTTGGGGTTGGATCAGGGTTCTGCAGGCTTTGGGGTTGGATCAGGGTTCAGTGACGGTATGGGGTTGGATCAGGGTTCTGCAGGTTTTGGGTCTGGATCACGGTTCTGCAGGTTTTGGGGTTGGATCAGGGTTCAGTGATGGTATGGGGTTGGATCAGGGTTCTGCAGGTTTTGGGTCTGGATCACGGTTCTGCAGGTTTTGGGGTTGGATCAGGGTTCAGTAATGGTATGGGGTTGGATCACGGTTCTGCAGGTTTTGGGGTTGGATCAGGGTTTAGTGATGGTATGGAGTTAGATCACGGTTCTGCAGGTTTTGGGGTTGGATCAGGGTTCTGCAGGTTTTGGGGTTGGATCAGGGTTCAGTGACGGTATGGGGTTGGATCAGGGTTCTGCAGGTTTTGGGGTTGGATCACGGTTCAGTGATGGTATGGAGTTGGATCACGGTTCTGCAGGTTTTGGGGTTGGATCAGGGTTTAGTGATGGTATGGAGTTGGATGACGGTTCTGCAGGTTTTGGGGTTGGATCAGGGTTCAGTGACGGTATGGGGTTGGATCAGGGTTCTGCGGGTTTTGGGGTTGGATCAGGGTTCAGTGATTGTATGGAGTTGGATCACGGTTCTGCAGGTGTTGGGGTTGGATCAGGGTTTAGTGATGGTATGGAGTTGGATGACGGTTCTGCAGGTTTTGGGGTTGGATGACGGTTCTGCAGGTTTTGGGGTTGGATCAGGGTTCTGCAGGTTTTGGGGTTGGATCAGGGTTCAGTGATGGTATGGAGTTGGATCACGGTTCTGCAGGTGTTGGGGTTGGATCAGGGTTCAGTGATGGTATGGGGTTGGATCAGGGTTCTGCAGGTTTTGGGGTTGGATCAGGGTTCAGTGATGGTATGGAGTTGGATCACGGTTCTGCAGGTGTTGGGGTTGGATTAGAGTTCTTTTTCTTTTCTACAGTTCTTTCTCTCTTTCCCATCCAGCCGTGACTTCGTCAGGCAGCCTGTCAGCTAATGATGTGTCTCAGGTTTGTTTGGAGTGAACAGACTCTAAAGTTCGGTTGATGCCAGAATCATGAAACATACAAGGATGACAGATTAGCACATTGAGGGAGTCTGAGTTAAACTGTCACTTCGATGTATAGTCAACACAGATGGCCACCAAGCTGCAAGCTGTTCTTGTTTGGGTGTGCATGTAAACAAGCTTGTTTTCTTCCTTTTTTACCACCACCTTTTATCACTTCCTATTCCTCCACCATCCACCTGCTCTCTCCTCTTGGTGATGGAAAGACCAGTTCAAGACTGGAAAGGAAGAAAGAGAAATCAGAGAATGACAAGAAGAGTCAGGGTATCTTTTATCCATACTGCTACCAGCTAGGTGTCTCTGAAACTCATTCAGACCAGCCTTTTATTCTGAGGAACCCTTAAAACCCCAAGACACTTATAGCTATTTTTGGTCCCCCTGGTTATTTTATTACTGTAAAAAATGCATGCAGAAGCTCAACCCTTTTAATCCCAGTCAACATCAAGACATTTATTTCAGGACAGCATCAGTCGTCAGAATTTATTACTAACAGAACTTTACAGAAATAACACACAGATCAACAGTGACCAAGATGTTTCTCATCTGCACATCATTCTCTCAAGTCTTGGCTTTCAGAAGAAAAATATTGGCATTAAAACAAACACACAACAGAAACTATTCACATATTTAAACTTTTTCTCCAGCTGTTTTTCTGGTAGTTATAGTTATTTATGTAACTATTTGCATACTAATAGTTTCAAAATAAACTCATCTGTTTTTTAGCCCCATCATGCATCAACTTCTTCTTGGCTTTATTTCAGCCACAGAGGAGCATTATTTTTCTTCTTTTTAGACACACATAGAACTTTCTGCTCACTGGTTGATCTTTGGCTGCTCCTGATTGGTCATTACCATCAATTTAAACCATCTGAGTGGTGAAAAGTTTTACAGGAAGTAGCTTAATCCTAATTTTTAGGTCAGAATAGAGGTCTCTTAGCAACATAGTGGTGATACTGATCTTTTTTTTTATAATGAAAATGTAATAAACAATAATGTTATCATTGTGGATTTACTATACAGAGCCTCTGAATAGACATTACGTTTTGTGGCCGGATTATAAATCTTGTGGGTGGGATATAAAACCCTGGAAAACTTCCATAGATCCCCTAAAGCAGTGGTTCCTACCCTGGTGTACCTAGATCCCCAAAGGGGGTCCCCCCCAAAGAGCACAGGGGGTTCTCAACGCTTTGACTGTTCAGAGCTAGTGTGATCTGAATTAAGGCCATGTCCACACAGAGACGAGTAAAGGTGTATTCATTTAAGTTTTTATTTTATCATTTGTTTCATTCCCATGGAACCAGTGTTTTGGGAGCCTGATAACACTAATTTAGCACTACTTCATTAACGAGACATGTCTGAGAAATGCCACAGTGCAGATGATTGATCTTGATTTTGAAGAATAAAAAAAAAAATAAGACTATATGTTGGTTATTAGCTTAACTTTGGTTTTTATCAAAGGAAAGGCGTCAGCCAGAATTAATAGTTTCTGGTGAGAATCAGCTAATGAAAGCATAAAATCCAGCACGGGTGGGAGAACACCGCTTTTGGTAGTTGCTTGAAGGGGAATCTCAGGGAAAAGAAAAGTTGGGAACCACTGCCCTAAAGGATTACATATCCATCACAATTTACCCCACAGAGTTACACACTACCATTCCTGAGAAAGTGTTGAAGAAATCAGCAATATAGCAATATAATAAGTTTTATGGAAAAAATATACTGTTGGTGTCTGCACTCACTTCATAGGATGCAAATGAGTTTATTCACCTATTAAAAAAACATATCAAAAAAACTGTTTAATCAATTCTAAATGACCAATAACTTCTTCTTCTGTTTCATGCTGAAAATAAAAACCTATTTCAAAAAGTCACTTTGGACTACAGATAATAATTGTCCGTCTTCTCATGAGCGATTAATCCTCAGTTGCCTACACTGGGATTAAGAACGGCGAAGTCATCTTCCAAAGTCAAAGACTGAGAAAAGCGATCAGAAAGACGACTCCTGCATCGGCTGGGAGAAGATGGAGAAATCAGTCGTTGGTGAACAATGAAGCAAAGTAATCCTCCTCCAAAACCTCAAATGCTTTTGTAGCAGGTTATCTGACTGAGGCTGCAATGGCAGAAGCTCTGAATCACATTCTTTTCTGTTACGCTAATTAGCCAGTCAGTGAAAGCAGCATTTTGGTCGGCACAAATTCATTTCAGTGTCACCTCCAGATGGTGGAAATGTGTAGTAGTGAAAATAAGCGGGAGGAGGAGGACAGCCTGCAATAGACAGAGCTGCAGTGAGCTTCTTATCCTTGTACTGCGGCAGTCTGTGCATCCTGTAACTGAGTCAAATCACGACTGGAACTGAATCCCTGTTCCATTCTTGCTGGTTGTTTACTGATCTGACCAAAACTGTACCTCTCCGATACTGTGGATTTATCTAAAAGGATCATTTTAAAACAACACATGCAGCAGGAGGATGTAATACACTCCAAAATACAGTTTCTATGGAGTTAGCCTGGACTTGTCTGTGTTAACTTAAAAAGAAAAGGGATTTTCTTCTTTTCAGCTTTCCAGTTTAGGGGTAGTGAAGAGTTTGGGAAAGGCTGTCACAAGGTGGATCTAGCAAGGCTCTTGTGGTATTTGTAGTGAAGCTTTAAGGGCTTTACAACTGAATTTGGTTTGAATTTTGGTATCATGACGAAGAATCAGCCTACTCTTCTCGCTCTGCCTTCACCACATAAACAGCGTTGTGTCTCTATAAATAGCCCCAAAGCCCTGGGGCAGGCCAGCCTGAACAAGACAGCCCAGCAAACACAGAAGAAGAAGAAGAAAAATAAGAGAGAGATACAGTGACACCATCAACAACTTGACTTCCTGCTCTGCACTGCTTGGCTGGATCCAGGGCAAGAAAAGCCTCCTCAGGAAGCTGCAAGGCTACACTACAGCAAATAAGTAATGCTCCTGCCTGAACTCTGCACCGTGGACCAATAAGCATCAAGATCACACAGCATCCTTCATGTAAAACAGGAAGTCCCCATCCATCTCTTGGAAAGATTACACCCACATGAGGAAGACTGAACATCTTACCTTCCTCCTTCTCTTTCTGTACTTCTCTCCCCCCAAAACCTTTGAACCTGGCTGTGAAGCTCCCATATACCCACAAAAGCAGGAAGATTGGCGATTGATATGAAGGATGAAGCCCTATGACTGCCGCTGGTAATCTGGATCAGCCTAGGGAAGTTAGATGGGTTTGATATCAGACAGAGGAATCTCTGTTTTTATAAACAGAAACTGTTTCTTTCTCAATCAGTTGTTTCCAAAATATCATTTTTGCTGCAGCATTGAACTGCATCAGATCACTGTGGACCAGGTTTGGTAGACACAAGCAAAATTTCAGTTTGTGTCTGTAAAATGTGATCTGAAAACAGCTAAATGTGCACTAGAGCTTTCGTGTAACACTGAATTGAAACATAAAAGTCAAGAAAGTTGTCTTACAAACCAGTTCATTCAGTGTTTCTTACAGGAAGCAGGTACATGTTATACACAAATATCTGATCAGCCAGTCACCTGGCAAAACATGTGTGTTTTAGAGTATTTCAGAACCTGCTGATCTATTGGTATTTTTACACACAACAATCTCTAGGGTTTACAGATAATGATCTGGAAAAAATTAAAAATATCCAGTGAGCAGCAGTTGTCTGGACCAGAATGTCTTGTTGATGTCAGAGGTCAGAGCAGAATGGGCAGACTGGTTGGAGATGATAGAAAGACAACAGGAAGTCAGATAAGCACTGGTTCCAACCAAGGTCTGCAGAACAGCATCTCTGAACACACAACACGTCCAACCTGGAAGCAGATAGGCTACAGCAGCAGAAGACCACAGCAGATAACATGCCACCTACATACGCTGTTGAGGCTTCTTCCCTCACAACAGAAAGGTACCGCAGATCCTTCCTTCCCTCTGCTGTCTGCCATAACCAGACCTGCTCCCAGCAAAGCTGATCCTACAAACCCCCCACACCAACACCAACCCCAAAACAAAGCTCATCATTGGGCAATTTCTGATCAAAATAACTACATATTCATATTTATACTTATGTGTTCAATAACTATCACTTTGCATTACAGGTGCCTCCTGTCAGCTAAGAACAGGAAACTGAGGCTACAATTCATACAGACTCATCAACATTGGACAATAGAAGATGGAGAAACGCTGCTGGTCTGATGAGTCTCTATTTCAGCTCCACATTCAGATGCTAGGCTCAGAATTTAGTGGAAACATCATGAAAACATGAATCCATCCTGCCTTGGACCAACACTTCAGACTGCTGCTGGTGTAATGGTGTTGAGGATATTTTCTTGGCCCACATTGAGCCTCTTAGTACCACCATGACATGGTTTAACCACCACAGCCTACCTAAGTGTTGTTGCTGACCATGTCCATCCCTTTATGACCACATTGAAGCATCTTCTGATGCTACTTCCAGCAGGATAATGCACCATGTCACAAAGCTCAGATCATCTCCACCTGCTTTCTAGAACATGACTATGAGTTCCCTGGACTCCAACGGCCTCCACAGTCACCAGATCTCAATTCAGTAGAGCAGCTTTGGGATGTGGTGGAACGGGAGATTCTCATCATGGATGCAGCACCTGTGTGATGCTACCATGTTGATATGGAGCAAAACCTCTGAGGAATGTTTCCAACACCTTTATGAAAATATCACATCCAGAATTAAGGCAGTTCTGAAGGATAAAGGGGTCCAACCCCATACTGGCAAGGTGGACCTGATAAAGTGGACAGTGGGTTTACATCTCAACAATGAATAATCACAATAATAATGATAATAATAACAATGGATTAATTTATATAGCCCTTTTCAAGGCGCTTTACATTGTATCCATTAATCACACACTCCTCATTCATTTAAGGTCAGACTGACAGAAACATGACAGCCAATCCGCACCAACAGCTTCTCCAACCACGACCATGTGTTGATTCATCCACATTCATACACCAGTGATGCCGACACTGAATGCTTTTTATTTAGCCAGGGTTTTTCACTCACTTAGCTTCTCCTGCTAAAGATGTTACAGAGAGAGAGAGATGCAAGGAAGAGATGTAAGGATGCAGGAGGAAAAATGCCCAAACCAAAAAGTCACCCCATTCAGAAGTGTGACCCATTATCCCACATTGTGGAGTAATTACACACTCTGACATGAAGACCCAGTGTTCAATAGGCATCAAATACATCTGCGGTTTAAGACAAACCATGCTTAGAAGACACAGCTGTGCCTCACGTCATGTTTAATTGAAGTTGGTTTGAAATGACAGCTCTGAAGAGAGGATGTTTTATGTTGTTAAATGCCTGTCACCTCACCTCCTCTCTGCTCATGCCTGTCCTCTACTCCTCTGCTCGCATCTCTGATGGGAGGGATTAGGATATAGTGTAAACATTCCTCCTCTTTAGAGTCTCAAACCACTTATTTTTCCTACTTAAGTTGTAATAACCAGGTCTAACTTTAACACTTTAACACATTTTGGTTGCTAGAAGAAAGAAAATGAAAACAATTTGACATGATCTTCCTGAACAACATCTGACAGATGATTACTGGATCCATGTTCATTGTGGGTCGATGTTATTGGCTCATTAATCAGTAAATCCATTGCATTAGATTGTTATGCCCCCACAAATATCTAACATTTCTGTACAGTCCCATCTCCTTGATGGGTCCTTTAGTGGAAGTATTAATGCCTCCTCTTAAAATATTTGGTTAGAATTGCTTAAAACTACAAGTTTTACAGGTCATTATATGATTTGGATTAATATAACTCCTTGATGAACCAAAAAAAAACCTGGAAACGTGCATGTCTGAACAGCTGTTTGTCTCCAGTCTGGTGACATTTACCTCCAAACTGGTTCTCGTTAATTCTTTGATTCAGTGACTGAACAACCCGCCAAAACTCCACCCACCGGCAATTACCGCTGTGATGACTAACGCACCCACTCCATCCCTCACTATTATTTATCTCCTCTGCCTCACCCACATCCAGACAGGCAGCCAGCTGGCCAACTAACCAGATATGTACCCAGCTACCTGATGGAAGCTCAGTTCTGATTTCATCTAACCTCAGTGAAGAGTCAAGTTTATCCATGAGGATGTAGAGAAGGAAGTGGCTAAAACTCCAACCCCTTAATGTCACTGAGTGAGTAACTGAAGCTTATTGAGATGTCCATGATGTCCATATCGTGAATTAGTCTGAGTATGAGCAGCACATAAAACAGAAAATGGAAAAGTGCAGCGAGTGGGTTAGCCAGGATACCTCCACACCACCTGGAGAACACATACAGGATGCTCATTAGGAGCATGCTAAGCTCAGCCAGTGAAGCGTGATCCTCCTAATCTCCAGGTCACAGGTGCCATTAAATTACAAAAATGTATCCCTGGATGCTTCATTTCAAAGAATCCATTTTTGACACACAACACACACCTCATTCTTCTTCTTTGTGGTCTTGTTTTGCTTTTTATTTACTTATTTATTCCTTTTTTTTTTATTTTAAGTGTACTTTGCCTCCCTTAACCCTTAAGACTCCACCAGATCACTGAGAACTATTGCTTATATTGTCAACTTCGGGGTGTAGATAGTGATGGATAGCTTACCCTTTAGGTGATCTACGGACGTTATCCAGGCATTTATATGCGATCCAGGAGGTTTACTATCCAGCTACACAACATAGTGTTTATTCAGAGACTCTATATGATAAATCCACAATGAGTGATCCACGATAACATCATTATTTGTCATAAATACAAGTAATTAAAAATTTTAAGATCATTATATCTCTATTATTATAGTTTCTAAATGACTTTATAACTCTACTCAGACAGCTAGGCAGCAACAGCTGCTTCTCTGGGACAATTTCTGATGTCTTTCCATCTTGGCTTGTGTTAACACTCACATTTTTTATGTAAAACCTTCAGGATTTTCACATTTCAGGGTTCAAATTTACACCTACCAACCTGCCAGATGTGGTTTAAAATTAATTTTGGTATAAATAAAAACTTACAGCCACTTTGGCTGGTGATCAGTCAGTGATGTATGTTTGAAGAGAATGAGGAGAGAATCAAATATTCAGCTTCCTGCTGCTCAGGAGTCAGGGGGAGGACTTAGGTTTGATGGACACATCAAGCTGCCAATCATATGCTAGAAAAATTTGGATCATACCATTACATGAATGAAAGAAGGGGCCAGACACTCTGAAGACAGTGTAGTGGCAACAAAGGGAAACAGTGAAGCCGCATTTAAATGCAAACACATCAAGGAAAAAGTGAAAAAAAATTTGCTAAAACCCACAAATCATCAGCATCTGGTTGAATTTCACTGATAGACGGAAAAGATGAGGGCAGAATTTTTTAAATAAAATATCTATTTTATTTGATTTTAATTTATTTGACATAGTCACAAACATTTCTAACTGATGCCATGCAAAGAGTTTGTAGCCAAAACTAATTCTCAACTCCTGTCCCTGGTTGGGCCTTTCTACACCACATGAAAATACAATGACACATTACAAAACCTGTATAAAACTTGCCATTCAAATAATGTTTTTTATGTAAACACACACACACAAAAGAAATGCTTACTATCACATGAACCATTTGTAATTGCTAAATTAGGCTAAAAGCTCTGAGTGATATTAAATGTAGAACCATTATGGAGCTAGGAAAGTGTACTCTTCTAAGGGGGCTAAATCTTTGAGAAGAGCCAGACCTCCGAACACAAAGCAAATCACCACCTTTCCCATCAACATTATTCCATCATGCATCGTACGACCATTGGCTGTGTGGTTACTTCAGCCTGTGTGGTGTCATTCATGAGCAAAATGTAAATGAATGAGAAAAGAAATTTAAAAGAAACTACTAGGTTGGTTAGTAACTGGTTAGTAACTGGTTAGTAAGTTACTTTGAGTCTTGCTGGAAGAGAGAACATTAAGAGAATCTTCTTAGTGTTGTTTAGCATTTTCATAAAAAGAGTACAAAAAAACTATTTAAAGAATAATTAAAGGCATTTAATTGCACTTTTAATCTGGATTATTTTTTATGGAAAAAAAGGGGGTTTTCTCCGCCGGATGGCCAGGCTCTCCCTCAGAGATAGGGTGAGAAGCTCGGTGATCTGGGAGGGGTTCAGAGTGGAGCCGCTACTCCAGAGGAGCCAGATGAGGTGGCTCGGGCATCTGGTCAGGATGCCTCCTGGACACCTCCTTGGTGAGGTGTTCCGGGCACGTCCCACCGGGAGGAGGCCCCGGGGAAGACCCAGGACATGTGGGGCGGACTACATCAGACTACAACTTCCCTACTTCGGTACCTGCCCCCGCGACCCGACTCCAGATAAGCAGCAGAAAATGGACGAAAAAAAAAAAATCAGTCCAGTGGAAATTCTGATTGGCTAGTAACTTTAGGAATCTACCAACCACATTGGCTGCTGGTCAAAAAAGTTCATTTAGAGCTCTGACTGCATGTGTCAACGTGGATGACACAACAATCTCCATAATCAAGCTTTGTTCAGCATAATTAATCAATACCTCCCATGTGGCATCACTTCCCTTTTTCTGTCTCTCTCTCTCTCTCTCTCTCTCTCTCTCTCTCTCTCATACACACACACACACAAACACACACACACACACAAAAGCAGACTTTGTATTCACTGCTGACTGCTGAAGCCCAGCCAAGGACCGATTGGTTGCTCCTGTTCTCACATCTACATCACAGCTGCTCCACACCTTCTGTGTAGAAACCACGGCGCATGCTCAGTCATGCAGGATCACTACGCTGCTATCAGTTACCTACAGGTCCAATAACAAACAGCTGGGACAATGATGACAGGAAATCAATTTCTTCTCCCACGTGTCAAAAACTATTATCTAGGTGAGCGGTGAGAGTATAAATACAGAAAATAAGAAAAAATACTGAATACTGAGCAAGAAAGTCCACAAATTTAAAAAAAAAATATCCAAACATCTCTGTATGCCTCACCCTACCACACAGAATGTGAGGAGTTATATTTTCTGGTTTGTTTGGAACAAAATAACCAGAAATGTGTGGATCGGCATTGTATTTAGTCCAAAATACCTCTCCATTACCAAGCAAACCTCATAAAAGTACAGAAAAGCTCCAGCGATAACCTCACAGGGCACATCCAGATCTGGTGTGTGAAGATGAAATGCAAAGAAAGTCATAAACTTTGACCTACAAAGATAAAGTCTCTGCACTGCTGCTAATAAGCGGAAAAACAAACATCCAGAGTTCTTTTCAGGCTTCGCCTGACGGAAGAATAACGCTGTTTCTAACTGCACTGCTTTGAACTTTAGTTTTCATCATGTTTTAGCCTCAAGTATCAACTTGTGGCACAAGTAAAAGAACATAGCTGCACTTATCCAAGTGCTCCATTTGCACATTTCTAACCTGCTGAAGTGCAACAGTGGCTGAAAGTTCCTGCAGATTAAGTGTATTTGGTAAATTAAGTGCTTGTGACTCACATGCTGTTCATACGCATTTCCAGAGGTAGTGAAATGTACCACAGATCATTAACATCCCTCCCTGTTTAATGAATTTATTTGAGGCTAATTAGAATTGTCAACAACAAAACACCTTGCTTGGCTTGTTGCAGACAGAAAACTTCTTTCCAAATTCTTAAAGTGCAGTCTTCTTCAGTCACAAGGCTACAGGCAGATCTATTGGTTTCCATTTTGTGTTAAAAGGCCTTCATTGAGCAAAGTAGTCACATGTTTGCCCTGGAGTCCAAAGTACTTTGACTATTCATACAGATTTTACTAAACAGATATTCGAGCAGGGTACAGCTACTGTATCCTGTGTCACTATTAACATTTAACTGGAAGCAAAGCTGGGACACAGAAGCTTTGTATTAAAAAAAAAAAAAGTTGTTACCTTATTACATGTTGATGTTAAAAACAACACATGCCTGTTAAAGTGAGATAACTCAAAACTTCCTGTTCAATATATGATTTCAGTCAGTGGAAAGACCCAGAACAAAGTTTACTTCAACTTCCACAGCAACTCCATCACTGAGAAATGTTAGTTTATTTCCCTCCACCTGCCTTAGTTCTCCTTAGCATAGTTATCATTTAATGTTACAGTCTGGTGTCAGTTCCACTGAATGACAAACAAATACCGGTGAAGTTATCATAAGTGTCCTCTGACAATAATAAAAAATAATTAAACACTTCTTGAAACTGAAATGAAGTCACATCAGAAAACTCAACCTGGGTTTGACAGGAATGAACACATCTGAACTGAATATTTGTGCGTATTTTGGATTCGTAAGAATGGAACGCCAATGGAAGGGTCCCAGAAAAGTAGGGCGGCTCGGATCAGATGTCTGGCACCCCTCCCGGTTTCTTCCTGCAGAAACGAGCCGGACCTGTTGGTAGAAACAGGGCTATACTTCGCTTCTTACCACAGGATTCCACTAGGGGGCGCATCGGAGAACTCAGACCAGATAGAGTTGCTAAATTTGTAGGGTGTAAACAAAACAATAAACATGGTGACAATAGAGGTGGTTTGTGTTTGGTTATTTTTGAGGTCACAGCATAATAAACAGCAGCAGCGGTATCTTTAGCCCCTTTACCACCACAGAAACTTTTCTTCATTTACCCAGGATTTTAAAAAACCTTGGTGCATTTCCACCAACACCTGGGTAAATAACTTTCCTTTGACCCAAATAAAATGTTTAGATAGTATTTAAGAACCTTAAACCAAGCATACCATGTCTGGTCTTCAAAACCTTCCATCATTTTTACCATTATCGACCCTGAGGCCATACAACTGGTCAACTGGTCTCTACACTGCCCCCTACTGGTTACTCACATGTTGCAGCTTGCAAACCGTTGATTTCTGAGGATGTGCACAAACAACACTTCAAACGCAAAATACGTGAGGCAGCCATGATAAACACATTTGTGCAATTCAAAACAAGTTATTCTCAGCTTTAGTGATCATACAGGCTATCTACAGCTTCCTTTATGACTTCTCAATACACCTTTACTTGCATCAACGTCTTATAACCAGCTGCTAGTTACTAGTTAACCTTGTCACATTTAATAAAATAAATTTAATAACAATAAAAGCATAAGGAAAAAAGGTCAGTTCAGTTTATACTCCGTGTTCCTGACTTTGCCAAATGAGTTTATGGCACCTGGTCCTCTGAACTGGCCTGTCTGCAGTCCATGGGACAACATTCCTCTTCTAAAACTCCAGTAACTGGTCTCATCGCTTCCCAGACGTTTCCAGACAGCTATTAAAAGAAGAGGGGATGCTACACCATGCTAAACATCATCCTGGAACTACTTTTTACAGACGTGCTGCTGCCATCAGACTCAAAATGAGCTCATATTTTCCATGAAATGGTGAAATGTCTCAGTTTCAACATCTGATATGTTTTTTTATGTTCTATTGGAAATAAAATACGGGTTTATGAAATTTGTAAATTATTGCATCATGTTTTTGTTTACAGTCCCAACCATTTCAGAATCAGGGTTTGCAACTTTTCTCGTTTTACTTTGAGATAGTATTTTTTATGTTCATACTTGAAACATAAAACACCTACCCTCCAGTCACCCTTAAAGCTGTGTTACACAAACTTCATTAACTGTTTAAAATGATGGTCTGAAATTTCAATGTAATTAAATTTCATGCTAAATCGTTGCCGTGTTATGAAGCATTTTTCTAAAATTCTGCCTCAAGTTTAGAGCCAGATTGTCAGAGACTGGTGAACCTCTCCCCATCTTTACATCTGAGAGACTCTGCCTCTCTGAAATGCTCCTTTATGTTACTGACCTGTTACCAAATAACCTCTTCAGTAGTCAAATGTTCCTCCAGTTATTTTTTATTTGTACCAATTACTTTTCCAGCCTTTTGTTGCTCCTGTTCCAACTTTTTACAGGCGTGTTGTTGCCGTCAGATTCACAACCAGCTCATATTTTCCACAAAATGGTAAAATGTCTCACTTTCAACACCTGATATGTTTTTTTATGTTCTACTGGGTATAAAATATGTGTTGATTAGATATGAAAAACACTGAATTCTGTTTTTATTAAAATTTCATACAGTCACAGCTTCTTTGAAGCCACAAACCCACAATGTGCACCACTGTCTTCATCTTCTCCCTCTAAATGAAATGAATGAAAAACACTTATTTTATCCCAGAGGCAGATTTCAAACCATCACACAAACAGATGCTTCCATCCCTGCATCCTATCTCTGCGCTAACGCACCAAGTTTAACTTAATTTGAGAGTCTTTTGTTTAAGCAGGTGTCATTTCTACAATTCAGGAGCTGGGCCTGTGCATGTAAGTGGAAGCAGTGCACCTGGCTGCTTCCGAGAGCTGTGTGTTTCTGTTTGGAAAAAGGCTGCTGGCCCTTTAAAAGCTAAGATGGTGTCCTACAAGCTGCAGTTGCTGCCTTCCGTTTCCTTCCTGCCTCCCTGAGATCACAGAGCATTTCAAATTGAACCTGAACTACTATCACAGAGAGAGAGAGAGAGCGAGAGAGCGCGCGAGAGAGAGGAAGAAAGCCAGATATAGAGGAGGCGCAGAGGCTTCCGTGACATGACAGTGCTCCCAGTGTGATGCTCTTGCCATGCAATGAGGTCGCTGTTACAAAACTCATCTACTTATTTGCAAAATCAGCTGCCTTATTTGTAGAGATGCACTTGTCTGATACAGACGCACAGGTCTCACTGACATCCATATCTGTCACATGTTCAGCTGACAATGTCAGCTCTGCTTGTGTACAGGCAGATCACCCACACAGGTAAATGTCTCTTTCCGCCACTGAGCAGGGCAAAGCCAATAACGTGCACTTACTTTCTTGTTACGGGTCTCCGTGTGCATCTCGGTTGCCGGAGCGGTGCAGCGGCGGAGGGGTGGAGCAGCAGGAGCAGGAGGGGGTCGGTCGGGGCTTTGGGTGTAGCACTATCTGAATAAGAACTGTCAGGGAGAGCAGAGGGTTTGGGGGGCTAGTTTTCCACCTTTACAGTAATTTTTTCGGGATATAAGAGCACGATCCCTGCCTCTTCCAGTGTGTCTATTCAGTTCATATCCGCAGCGTCGAAGGCTCCCTGAGCTCCCCCCAAATATCGGCAAGTCTCTCTGTGTCTCTCCCTCTCTGTCGGCTTGTTGTTGCCGTGTATTCAAGGGCTGGGCTCTCTCTCTCTGCCTTTTCCTCCTCCGCCTCTCCCTGCTTGTGACCCCACCCTGCGTCCCCACCCCTCATCTCTCTGTCAGTCAGGAGCTGCGCAGCCCTGCAGAGGAGCGGAGCCGAGCAGCCGGGGACCCGACTCTGGCTTCAGGCGGGTGGGCAGGAGCTGGAGCAGAATAGCGGCTGTTAAATGCATGCAATCAGCTGCTCTCCCCTTTACACATTCATATCTACTAGTGGCACGCTGCAGCAGCTGAACGGCTTCTTAGCGACGATGAATACTAGCAACCATGTCACCTTACTGACGTCAGCCAGCAGGCTAATTGAGGACACTTCTAGGTGGGGAGGGTGTGTGCGTTTAGGCTATATACCCAGCAAAATCTTTGCAGCATTACCTTTTACAAATATGACATTGCAGAGCTCAGATAAATGACAAAAAGGTAGTCATCTCTATTGAAGGAGGCAGTTATAACCACACCTTGTGTAATAATGCAGGGTGTGTCTAATTTTGTGCTCTTTTTTTATGATGCAATTTTTCCAACACCTTAAAAAAAGGAAAAAACCAGTCTTGTTAGGACTAATGTAGATTTCCAAAAGTGGGGGAAATTATTGATAATAGCAAATTATTATTGCTATTGTTATTGTTGTTGTAATTATTATTATTATTATTATTATTATTATTACAATCAAAATAGCTAACTTTATACTAGTGTTTTCACTTTAGATAAGAAAAAATGTTAATTTACTTTTAGCCCAAAATTTCCCTAAGTTGTAATATTATCTTTAATTTTTATATTTGTTATTTTTACTATGTCAACCAATGATAGCTCAAAATGTTAATCACTACATTTCCCATGACCCCATACCGGAAGAAGAACTTCAAACAGGAAGCATGCGGAGGTAAACAACACTTTCTGTCGGAACGATAACGATTTCAAGGCAATCTATTAATTAAGTGCAGTTTAGTCTGTTTTAGCGTCGGGGTAACACTAAATATGTGTAAAAAATATTGTTTTAAAGTCGTTACGCTCTTTTTATGTCGGTCCATCGGTCTGCTTCAGAGACTGTTATGGAGATAGCTACAACTGTCTAAGCTAGCGTTAACTGTTGCAGAAGTGGATGGTACTGTGTTAACATAAGTTTTACTGTTATTTTACGTTATTTTGAACTGTTTCTATGGACAGAGCTTATATGACACCTATCATTTAATACATTTATTGGTCTTAGAAGAAATTAATATTTAATAGGAATTTGGAGCGTGTTGGGAAAAAAATGAGTCGTTAGCAAAAGTTCCTCCTCGTCTTTGGTCTTTCTGGACCTCTCCACGTGTGCTTGACTAAATTAGTTTCTTTGCCGACTGTAGCCAACATACATAGACTCTGTTTCCAAATATCTACATTATTATGGGTACGTCGATATATGTTCTCATACATTTTATTTGGTTTAATAGAGAACTCCAGGTAGCTTATCCTGGTTCCCGCAAACCTCTCTGACACCAGAGTTTTCAGCTCAGCAGTCCTAACCAGGGAAAATCCAGATATAATCTGGACTCTGGTGAACGTGTAAACGCTGTTTCGTTTTCACAGTATTAAAACACTGTAATTCGATAGGCTGCATGGCAATAGCCAAAGATCTTGAAACCTAGATTTCTGTAATTAGCATTTAAAAGACTGAAAATGCTTCTTGTCTGTGGTCCTAAGAAGACACTCAAGAGAAAGAAGTGTGTTACTGTTATGGAGGATGGTGGGGAAAACACCAGGCAACATATCTACAAAGCTCCAGTTTGACCTGGAGAAAAGTGTAGTCTTTGATTTCAGCTCATATCATCACTAAGTAGTCCTCCACAGCTTTTGTCCATGGAGTTCATAAGTCTGTTAGTTAATTAGGAATTGAAGCCCAAAAGGAAAAAATCAGAAGATTGTGTGTTTTTTATTGTGAAATGTTTAGTTTTATTTGATACTCCTACAGCTAGATTACAGGTGGAAAGCACACATCCCACAGCACAAAAGAATAAGAAAGGAACTATTAGCTGTTTTAGATTGACCGTGGCTAATATAAATCCCATTGGAAATCTCAAGCTGAAAATGCCCTTTTCCACAACATTTTCATGCTAATTTAAATTAGCTTAAACACAAACCAGTGAAAGAGATTTGTAAACTATCATAAGACAGCTCCAAGAAAAAAACTAGAAGTGGAGATTGTTGCCAAATGTTCTGCTGAATGTTCAAATCTTAATGAAGGTGCCGACAATTATGTCCAGAATACATTTTATGTTTTAGTTATTTATTTAACTTTATAGTATTGCTGTTGTTGAATAATCAGATATTAAATTTAAAGTTTCAAAATGTGCTTCTAATTCCAAAAGAGACTATATTTTTACATTTACAGCCAAAAAGATAGAAATGTTTTTTTTGTTTTTTTTATCAACAAACAGTTTTTGAAAATTAAATTCTAATCATTTTAGTATTTTGTCACATTTACTGAAAAATTGGGAAAAGTCCCAAAAAAAACAAAACAAAACAAAAAATTTTATCTAACAGACAAGTTCTGAATTATTTTCAGTATCATCACTAGCCATGTTTGATAATATAGGTGTGGGTGTCAGGATTAGGTATAAAAGAAATACCCTCCAAAAGTTTAGACTTTTCGAACAAGATAAGGTTGTTTCACAGTAACTCACCACTTTGATGCCAGAAGAAAAAATTAAAATCTTTATTTAAAATTCCGTTGCTATTTAATTGGTATTTCAACATTTTTAGTCCATGAAATTCAGAATGTTTCTATTTGGATTTTACCCTGATGCAACACACCTGATTCAAATCACTGGGTCATTAACAGGCTTGTGCAGAGGTGTGTTGTTAATAGGAGACATCTAAAACCTGCAGGACAGTAGCTCACAAGGACCGGAGTGGGAGACCCTTGCCCTGCAGCATCCAAGTACTGAGAAACTACAGCTTAAAACTTTTTCTAGGACATCGTATCGTTTTACTTCAGCATTTTGCCTTAACACTAGAAGTCCCAGGAATTTTGATATCTCCCTAAAGTCCCAGAGAAGGGTCGAAAGACCTTTAGTCCAAACTGACGACTCTGCTGGCAAAAATTAGCATCTCTTCATTTGTAAATGCAGCCATTACCTGAGGAATGCACCCATTGCATCCAGCCCCTCCTTGTTACCTTGAAACGTCTGGTAAATTCTGTGGCAGTGGGGGATGGTGGGCTGAGGGGGATAAATAGTAGCTAGCTTCACCTCGAACAAATAGAAGGAAGCAAAATGCAGAGGCGGCTTACAACTCAGCAGGCATTGGACCTGATCCTCAGCGATACAAACCCTTGTGACTCAGATGGAGAAGAGATACAAATTCAGCTGGATTCGGACTCTGACTCTGAGCAGTCTTCAGGTAAGATTTGAAACTATTATTGAACTTTTTGGTATGACAAATTTCTTTCTTTCTGCTTTGTCCTGTACTGTGAGTTGCAACACTGGAATTTCTCCATTTTGGTACAAATAAAGGATTTTTTTAATCTTATTTCCAAAACATCCTATTTTCGTCCTCTGAAATTGTGAAATTGTTTACCTTGCAGATGATGAGACTGCTCCACTGCCAGAAAAGAGGGCTCGGTTGGGAAGTGAGAGGACAGAGATGGCTAAAGATGGCACAGTGTGGCATGAAGAACAGCTGGGGACATGTCTCAATTTCACCCCAATAGAACCATACGGCACAGATGGAGAGCCAACTGCTAAGGCCAGAAGAAGTATCCGGACTCGTCTTCAAAGCTTCTTCTGTTTTATAACACTTGAAATGCTTCGTAGCATTCAAGAATGGACCATTCAGCATGCACGGCAAAAGGAGCAGGCAGATTGGTTCATGAACCTCCCAGAACTAATGGCATTTATTGCAATTATTATCTTGCGGGGGGTGAAGAAAGTTCCATCACTACGTGACAATTGGTCAGCAGAGCTGGGAAACCCACGAATCATTGCTACTATGGCCCGAAACCGCTTCCAAAACATCATGCAACACCTACGCTTTGATAACATGTTCACACGCAGTGAGCGAGTGGAGACAAATAAGTTTGCTGCAATTTCTAATCTGTGGGAATCTTTTGTCAATAACTGCATCAGATCTTATAACCCTGGTCGACACATCACTATTGATCAACAGCTTTTCCCGACAAAGACTCGCTGCAGTTTTCTGCAGTACATTGCAACAAAACCGGACAAATTTGGCATTAAGTTTTGGCTGGCTTGTGACTTGAAATCAAAGTACATTTGCAATATCCTGCCATATCTTGGCAAGGACCCCAGTCGTCCCAGTGGAGAGAGACTCTCTGAGAGTGTAGTGATGAGGCTGATGGAGCCGTTCATGGATAAGGGCAGAACTGTAACAACAGACAATTTTTTTACATCGCTGTCCCTTGCGCAACGACTGCTTAGCCGGAAAACCACCATCCTTGGCACAGTCAACAAGATTCACCGGGAAATTCCTCAGTCAACTAGACAGAAGGACCACACTAAATTCACCACTCGAGTGTTTTCCACCACTGGTGCAACACTCACAGTATATGCGCCGAAACGGAAAAAGACTGTCTATCTTCTCAGCAGCATGCACAATGTGGTTGAGACTGAGAATACCACCAAAAGGAAGCCAAACACTGTCACACAATACAACACCACAAAGTGTGGTGTGGATGTGATGGACCAGATGGTGCGGGAGTACAGCGTGCGTGCAGGAACACGGAGATGGCCAGTCGCCGTGTTCTACAACATGATCGACATGGCGGCACTGAACGCTCATGTTCTTCATAAGGAATGCACCGGAGTGCAGGAGAGAAGAGTGGACTTCCTGGTTGAGCTCGCGAAAGAGTTGGCCAACTCTCATGTGAGTCAGAAGAAGGCACATAAGGAGCAACTGCTTCAGCAGCAACCTCCCACACCTAGCCCTGGGAAAAGGGCAAAATGTCAGGTCAACCATCGATGCAAGAACAATTGCGCAACTGTAAGATGTGTTGACTGCTACAAATACACATGTGGCAAATGCAGGATGGAGATACCATGGAAGTGCCAAGCATGTTTGGACTTAGCACAGACGGACTGCTGAAAGAGCAGAAAAGCCATTCACACAAGGGCATGCCACTGTAGCCTTGTGTAAATATTTGTGAAATTGTTTCATTACTTGCATTATTTTAACTGTTTTGTTGTTTTTTTTATGACAAAAATAAAAAGCATTGGAAAAAATTCACAGTTGTTCTTTTATATCTTTGTCATGTTGACATTTATGCCCTCTTGACTTAGACACTAATGCTTCTGGACATTTTACTCACAGACCCTGCCTGTACCACCACAATCAAAAAATGTTCATTTTAAATATTCAAAATTGTTCATTGCTTGGGCTTTTTGGACATAAGGTACATGAACATTGGGTTAGAAAGTTTGAAAAATTGGTCAAAAATTTTGAAAAATTTGTATTTTTTCATTTGTATGAAAAGAGGAGAGCTGGACCTTTTAAAGTGATTTTTAAAAAAAATATGAATTCATCATTTTGTCATATCATTCTAAATTGTTTGCTTTTTTATTGAAGGCCCACAATGATTATCTTTTTTTTTTCTTCTAAAAGCACACAAATGTGTCGAGGAGGTATATATCATATATCATATCAAATATATTTTTAATTATTTGAAATATACCAGAATGCAGGAAAACCTTTCTGAATCTGTTTGAGGTCTACTCCAATCTCATACTCAGGGGACCAAGCAGTGTCTCAAGCCAAGCTTTGGGCAAAAGTTGACAGTCAGGTTTCAAGAGTCTACAGTGTCTCCCCTAAGTATGCGCCCTCCTGGGGTGTGCCAGTAATTGACTCGTCTACAAACAAAAGAAGCTGTTCACAGCTTAAGACAGGATTTTAGCTAAAATCCTACTGGTCAATCGACCCATCTCTGGGTTGTAAAGGTAGAAAGGTCAATTGACCCCTCTCTGGGACTTCTAGTGAGCACAGTGTCACAGGCTGGCCATTTTCATCATGCACCATGGCTGATTTATCTATGAAATGCAGGAGGGAATTATTGGAGGAAGAGAGGAAAAGAAAGAGAAAGTGACAGAGCAAAATATAAAACAAGAGTCAACTGACTTTTACTGGCTGGAGAGATCTCAGAGAAGAGACATGGATGCTGAATTAGCAGTTGTTAGGTGGATACACGCTGAGAAAATCAGCCAAAGTTCAGTAGTGCAGCTTTAAATGGTGCAGTACCGACGGTGGTGGGTGGTGCGCAGCTCCGTAACGCAGTCGGCCTGGGTTTTCAATCCCAGCCTGATGGTCTTTGCTGCATCCTGCAAGCTGAGTCAATGCTGTGTGGCAAAGTTGAGACACTGCAGAGTGTTTACTGGCCAGAGAATCATCGTGCCGTCATTTATAGCCGTAAACAACTCTATACTGCACAATAACACACTTCATTGTTACGTAAAGTCGTTTGAATGTCTGACATGATTTACAACAGTGATGTCAAACGTACAGACTGGTGGCCAAAACCGGCCCCCCAAATGATCCAATCTGGCCCACAGGGTGAATTTGGCAAATATGAAAATAATATAGAAGATATTAATTGTAACATTAAAAAAAAAAAAAAAACTATAACTATATAATTTTTCATTTGTCCATGTGAGGTTTAATTTTTTATGTTTAAAACATTTCCAAGGCAGGAGGATGGCATGTTCTATCTTTCACCTTAGTTTTCTGAGGTGAGTCAGTTCAGGCGGTCAGGTTCGCCACACATATATAGAAAAGTACACGTGTACATTAAAAGTATTTTTCTAAATATTGTAAAGTTTCTCTTATCGTAATGTGAAATAACTGTATTTTTTTTTATCCCAGATTACCGTCATTAAATTAGCATTTCTTGCTAATTAGTAAACCAATTAAACCGAGCAGGTGGTAAATTTAGCCGCTAAATCTGAGCCTTGAATAGCATGCTAGATATTATAGTAGGACATTGATATCAATAGGGATATAATAACCTCTATTCAAAACATTGGTACTCTGTAAAATGTAAATAAAAACAGAGTTCATTGATTTTCAAATCTCATCAACACATAGGCCTGTCGCGATAAGCAATAAGTCAATTAATTGAACGATAAGAAAATAAGAGCACGATAAGTTTGCCGGCCGCGATAATTTTTATTAGTCCCCCCCTTTACCATAGACTGTGTATGACAATAGGTTTCACTATGGAGTATTTCGACTAAACGCTCTGGTTTGTTGCGGAGTGATCTCTCTGGTGTCATACTTGACAGCAGCATGTTGCAGCACGAGCCGGTAAGCCGCATTTGTTTTGCAGGGCTGCCAACACGCAATGGCCGTGAGACTTGCGTATTTAAGTGGCTTCTCACGCTCTTGCGCTAAACCTCCGATTCTCATGCTGAAATATGTAAATAAGTCGAATGGAGAAATAATAGATGCAAGCACCTCCTCTTTTATCATTTCGCTGCTCCCCACATGTAAGCAG
Source organism: Melanotaenia boesemani (assembly GCF_017639745.1). Lineage (NCBI taxonomy): Eukaryota > Metazoa > Chordata > Actinopteri > Atheriniformes > Melanotaeniidae > Melanotaenia > Melanotaenia boesemani. Next base: position 28,267,449 of record NC_055696.1, on the reverse strand, counting down.
AACACACACATTCTAGCTTACGACGTCAGTACAAAGCCCCCACTTCCTGGTCTACCGTAATAACCCCTGTAATCCGCAGGCACATTACGCAAATAGAGTCAGCCTATATACTAGTGTATTTGACAAAATACACATTAAGAGCAATGCCGGCTAATCGAGAGGTTTGGGAGGATTCCCAGTGGGCCGCATTACTTTTGGGCCGGCGTGCCGGCGTATGTGAAAAGGCGCTTTTATTTATTTAGTTTATTGATCTTTGAAAATGTGTACTTGCATTATTATGGCATATGTCATTATATTAGTTGAGAATGGTCTCAAAATGACACATTAGCGCTTTGCGCAATATTATCGTTTATCCCGATAATTTCTGAGAAAATTTATCGTACAGCTAAATTTGTTATCGTGACAGGCCTATCAACACATATTTGTTCCAAGTAGAACAGACAACATATCAGATGTTAAAGAGACATTTTAATGGAAAATGTGAGCTTATTTTTGTACTCTTTACAAATCAGAACAACTGGAGGAACATTTGATAACTGATTAGGCTAACTGGTAACAGGTCAGTGACATGACTGGGAATTGAGATTTGCAAATCAATGCATTCTGTTTTTATTTACATTATATGACTTTTTGGGAATTGGGGTTATAATTAAAACTGGACATTTAGATACAAGCGCACAATAGTCCATACAATCATTTCCTAAAACTTGGAGCCAATGAACAGATGGCACCACTGAGCATGAAAGCTTGGAGCAACGAGTCCTTTTCTCAGTGCAGTTGGCTGGAAAGCCTCATCTGCAGCCTGCAAAAAAACATTACATTTTCACCATAAATGAAAGTTTTCTATGTTGAATGTCACATCATAAATGCAATATGCAGCAGTGATATATTGCTTGTTTTCCTAATATTGTGCAGCCCTGTTTGCTGCCTTATTCGTGGTGTCAGATTTAGAATATATACATATTTTCATGTGCAATAAAGTTTATTGAAGACACTGAAAATGATTTGTTTGAACTTTTGTCTGTTAGTTAAAAATTCCAAATCAAGATTTAACTTGAGTCAAAAGTTGCATCCCCATAATAAAAAGAGTATATCTATACAACCACATGGTCTATTTGAATTCTTCTGGAGTCATAGTAAAGGGAACACTTGTGAGGTTGTTAAGATTTGTGAAGGTGGCACAAAGCACAAATGAAAAAGGTTCCAGGCTCACCTAAAAGAAAACAAAGACTTTCAGGATGAATATGAATATCTCATTGGAATGATGCAGCTGTAACTCTAAACCTCTATCAAATTATCACATGTGAAGCTCTGCAAAAGAAAACTGGAAAAAAAAATTGAGAAGTTTTAGGGCAGATAGTTCAGAAAAGATCTCCAAATTGACCATCGTTGCACAGTTTCAAAATCCCATCAAATCGTTCATTCATTCAGTTATTTATTTACCAAAAAAGTTGACATCACTCAGTAGACGTCTCATGTTGCAACGTGTTGCTTTCAGACAACAAACTAATTTTTGGCCTGCCACATTTCCTAAATTTCCTAAATTTGAAGGATGCAATCCTTTGAAAAGCAGGGAAGACCACAATGAACCAGGAACAGTGCTTTAAGTTGTCTGGAAGCCATACTGACACCCTTTTTGATGGACTTTTTCAAGCGAAACAGCTGCTATTTTTCTCCACAAAAAGGGTATAAAAAGATAATTTCCTTTACTTTTCTGTCTGGAAAAAATATATATTCACACTTCAAAAGGAGTAATACTTTATTTAGTAGTTTAGTGTGTAAAGTTTTAAAAAATGAAGCTCAGACATAGCTGTTTTATTTTATAAATGGATAAACACAACCAAAATATTAACATATTTGGGACGATACACGGCTCTGAACGGGAGAAATGGCTCGCGGTCAGACATGGAAGAATTTGGGAAAAGTTTTGTTAGAAATATGATCAACCCAAGACCGCAAGGATCTGATGCAGCTACATATTTAGCTGTTATGTACTAAAAGCCAAAGGTTTTCTGCGTCAACCATAGATTGTATATAAAAGATGGACGGAGCCTCCGTGACGTCACGCGTAGGTTTCTGAAAAGCAAAGTGAAGCTCGTTGGGCGGTTCCCACCATCGCCATCTAGGTAGTGTCACGTGTGTCATTAGGCCAGGAAAATCCAAAAATGGGGAAAGAGGTGGAGCTGAGAGGGGGACTGTGAAGGTGGGGGTGGGTGATTGACAACCATCAAACTCCAAGCTGCCTGCAGCTAAGAGCTAACCGAGCTAGCCCAGAGCAACAGTAGCTAACCAGCTGACGGAGGTAGTCGGGCTAAAGCTAAGAAACGCTGTTAGCCGGCTAAGAACTACGGTTGTGCTGCACCTGTCAATCAAAAGGACACGCCCCAAATTATGCCGAATTTCAAGATTAAATAACATCCAAACAGATGAGTTAGAAAAAAATTTCACCCCCTCACAGTTGTCATGACCTATTAATCCTAAAATGGATTTTTGTACCAGGCTTTAAACATGTTTATTTCTGCTGTGAAGTTGGCCTTTTTAACATGGGAGTCTATGGGAATTTGCTCTGTTTTGGAGCCAAACCCTAGCGGATGAGTGGTGAACTGCAATTTTTTGCACTTCCAAGGTTGCCGCTTGCCATCAACCAATAGATGAACCAGTTTGGTTCTTCATTGTGTCTCGTCTTCTCCCTCAGTAATTCTTGCTGCAGCACCATCTTTGGAGAGAGTGAAACATGTCATTTAAAAGGTTCGATTTGTTTGAGAAGTGAAGCATGAAAGCAATCTCGGTCCAAAGAACTTAAGACATAAAAACACTCCAAACATTGTTTTCCTAACTGGAATCATAATGCAGTAGAGGCTTAAGAGTTAAGGTTAACAACAACACATTATAAGACTGTTGCAGGATGATTGTCCTACTGTTGCATGCACATGATCAGTGTCTGTGTTGAATTTGTCAGAGTGAGCCGGAGTGCCTGTGAAGAGGGCCCGCTGCTGGAGGAGCAGGAGACGGAGGGCCAGCGGCAGCTCCACAGCCTCCTGCTGCAGCAGCTCCACACAGACGTCGACATTGATCGGTCAGAAATCCCCTGTGAATATCTGCAGATCACTTTCCCATAAAATATGAGCTGTCAGCTGAAAGTAAAGGAAAACTTCAAATCTTTTACAGCTAAATCAATTAAATTGATGGAACAGCATTGATTTACCATCCACCCCAGTTAAATATGATATCATGTACAAGGGCTGCATTCTATGTTACAACACCATCTAGATTTTATTTTAGTCCTTACAGACCCCCACTGGGACTGGGACATACAGAAACACCTCAGGTTTTTAACAACACATTTAGCAAATAATTACCAATATTTCAGTCTCACAAACAGACTAACATGAACAGAAGACATTTTTAAAACCTTAAACCAGGACTGCAATCATTGCTTTTTCAGATCTTTCTTGTTACTTGTGAACACAGACTGCAGATTTGGTCTTGACTCTGCTCCTCTTCCTCCATCATTAAAATCCAGATTGACTGTAGAGCCGTACAGTTATAAATTATATACACTGAAACCTGTCTGTGAGATCCTGTGTTGCTCAGTTTGAAGAGGAAGTTGCTTCTGCAGCTTTATCCCCAGTGCAGCGCTGTGTGCAGGAGGTATATTACCTACAGATCCTCAGAGCAACCAGGGGAATTTGATTATAAACAGCCCCCAGGCCTGTGCAGTCAAACACAATCACGTTTTCAACATTCAGGCCACGAGAGTGAAACCTCAAATGTCTTTGAAACACTTTGGTGTTGATGCTAATTTGAAGTCAACTCTGTCATGCAGATGTGTGGCCAGGAGGCAGTGCTTCGCCCCGGCCGCTCTCTATCAGCCATTTGGGAAGCAGGCGGCGGGAGTTAGAAGCCTCTCCCAGTTCCAGGCTCTGCAAGACGGGGAGAACGAGCTAGCCACCCTGCGGGAGCTGGGCCTCACCGATGCTGAGATCCAGCTGTGGCAGAGCAGAGATGCACCGGAGGAAACGGAGAAGGTGAGAGGTGTTTGAATGTATAACCCTCTCTAACCTTCATCCTGTAAACTGATATCTAACCTCTCCTTTAACAGTCCCACGGTGTGTGTGCTGCTCCGGATGCAAAGCAGCAGCGTCTGCAGGTGATCAGAGACAAGATTGAAGCCAGGGCCGAGATCCTGTCCCGCCCACAGCGGTTCGCCGCCAGCCGCCCACTGTCGCGTCGGGAAATGGAGATCGAACAGGCGCTCTTTCAGGGGAACGACCGCCGGGGTTTCCTCACCGCACTTTACCATCGAGGTATGGACGTATGGAGAAGCTCAGCTTATTTTTTTCTGCCTCCTGTCTGAAATTATATACTTAAAATAAATTAAGTCTATCTTCACAGTTACAAGGGTTATATGTATAACGTTGGTCTCAAAAGAAAGCTGAGACATGATTTTACTTCCAACATGTCAGAATCAAGATACGTGTTACTGTGTCAGAGTAAATTCACCTGGAACACAGTGGAAACTGTAAATGGTTATCTCGTTCTAAAAGAAAACCACTTCATTTCAGTAAAAACCAGAGGATAGCAGCCAAATTCATCCAGGAATGAGTAAAGTAATATCTGATGAGGAGCTATACTACAGTAGAAGGTAAAAAAGTGTTGTAGGGCCACTAAAATAGCCTTAAATCCAGACTTTACACCAACAAAGAAAGGGGGATTCAGGAGAAAGAAAGAGAAGGGATTAGTATATATTGAACAGCTTTTTTAAAAATGAAAATACTAAATCTTTTGAACAATTAAAAAATATTCTAATTTTACTAAGGTTTTTATAAATTTCGACATTATCTGACCAAGCATAGGGAATGTGAATACATTCGTTAGAGACCAAATTGTTTGGAGGAATTGCTAATGACAAACTCAGGCACCAATAAGAAGTTAATTTCTAAAATGTACAAAACCATGCAGATGGAAGTAGATAACAATTGGGATATAAAAGATAAATGGGAGAAGGAGAGAGATATAGTGATCTTGGGAGAGAGCTGGGAGGAATCCTTTAAAGCTGCACATACACTGTTTAATGGTGAGAGTTTGAATGGAAATCTAAAATGCAATACTTTATTGTCCCAACTAGCACATGAAAATATAGTAAAATGTCTGACAAGTGCTGGAGAGGTTGTGGCCAGTCAGGAGACTGTACACATTAGCAGAAGCTCTAGTGGACTATGCTGTTCCCATGCTTTCTTACGTTACTTGAGGTTTGGACCGTGTTTTGTTTGGATGCCGATGCTTGGTAGAGTCTTTTAGCTGAGTTTCTCCCCATCATGTTACGATACTACATGTTAGCATTGCTGCTTCCTGGTTTCTGCAAAGATCTTCTGTACTGCATAGATGTCATGTTGCCTCCTGTACAGGGGGGTCTAGTCAAGAAAAGGTGAACTTGTACTGTGTTTAGCTGAGCAATGTAAAGAACATACAGAGAAGTAAAGCTGTGTCTGTAATACCTTCAGATAATTTGGGAGCAAATGTTGTTTGTGTCGTTTCCATCCCAGATGAAGAGAACCAGACGATCCAGCAGGGGGTGTCTTCCTCTGACCCGATGGACTCTCTCTACAGGGATGTTCTGAACAGTCAGAAACTTACATCACTCCACGACTCTGAAAGAAAACCAACTCGAGCATCACACCTGCCTCCACACCGAACTTTTTCTGACCAATCACAAACCTCAGAGAGAGAGAGCAACCAATCAAAATCTGACCATCACACAGAACCTAAACCTAAAAAACGTTGCTTATCAGCCCAGTCGCAGTCAAATTCAGACACTTCAGAACAACCACGTGCTGCTGCTCCAGTCCAGATAAATATAAGCCAGCCAATCGGCAGTCTGTGTGGGTCGGCTGTGAGGTCAAGCAGACCGCTGACTGTCAAAGGGGAGATTGCTACGATTACAGATGAAGAAATCCTGATGAATCGCGAATCTGAGGAGGGGATCAGGAGCATCCCGAGGTTCAGAAACTACCAGCCAGGCAAACCCTCCAAGGTCTGAGCAGCTTGTCTCTAGGATGGTCTTCTGAGATTACCTCCACAGGTTAACTTGAATGTTCACAACACTGAAAGTTAACGTTTTAAGCCATGTTATGATGTATTTAACAAAAACTAATCAAAACAGAGACTGTGTGAAAATGTAAGTTTACTTGCTGCTTCCATAGGAATTGAATGGAAGTAGCATTCAGGTGCTGTTGATCAAATGTAGCTGATTAACTGATCTTCATCAAGTAAAAACACCTCTTTAAAAGCAGGGGTTCTCAGCAGCACCAACACCTCAAACCAGCTGTCAGCACGGTGGGAGAGGAGTGATGATCTGGGCTTGTTCAGCAGCTCCATTACCTGGACACCTTGCAGTGACTGAGTGGACCATAAACTCCCAAAGTATTTTAGAGTCAAAACACAGCCGCAGATCTACAACAGAATGACTGAAAAATATATATTTTTACTTTGTTTTAAAACCTGATAATCATCATATTTATTTATTTATTTTGTCATACTGACATATAAATCTGACATAACTCCTTAGAACTCATGTACTGCATATGTTGGTGCTGTACTATATGTGTGTGTGTGTGTGTGTGTGTGTATATATATATATATATTGATTTTTTATATATATATATATATATATATATATATATATATATATATATATATATATATATATATATATATATATATATATACACATATAAACCAATCAATCAGACATCTGTATTCAACACAATTAAAATGCAGCAACTTTTCCCACTGATAATAAAATATATCATAAATATGAAAAGATAAATTAAAAGAACACAAATTTGACAGAATTAGAACAGCACATTGATATCCATGATGTAAAAACTTGGATTTAATAATAATTTTTGTGGAGCATGTGTCCATTTTCTTATTTAACCCCTTGATACCTGAATTTATTTACAATCGTATGTAAATGAAATAAACGCAATGAAAAGGCACTGCAATAAAATTAAAGGCAATTGTTAATTAAATAAATTAATAAAAAATAAATTGATGCGTAATTTCTAGTAAATAAAAAACTAAATCAAATTACTTGGATAAAAAGATAGAAAGGATTGAGAATGGAAAATAAAATAAAAAACAAGATTAAGTACATAACAGTTACCAAAATCGATTAAATAACAAATAAAATAAAAATAAAACAATACATAAATAATATTGAAATTAAATAAAAAAATGTAATAAATTAATTACACATCAGTAATACGAAATAAAATTAATTATTGGACAAATTAGATTCTTAATCAGAGCTTCAACCATCAAATAAACATCAGTGTGACAGTAATGGTACATCTGAGCCGACTGTTTGATTTCTGTGGAGCAAAAATGGGATTTTATGTCATTTTTTTCACTTGCTGCTGAAACAGTAAATATCTGTAGATGAATTAATTGGAGGATTTTTGTCTAATCCTAGGTTCTGTGTGTGAAGAACTTGAGTGCGCAGGCATCGGTGGCCCAGCTGGTGGCGCTGTTCTCCAGATTTGAGCAGAAGGGTGGGCCCCCGGTTCTTTACCGGCTGTTGACAGGAAGGATGAAGGGCCAGGCCTTCATCACCCTGTCAGGTGAGAACAGTTTCTGACATGCAGGACTTCATTTTAAAGCCCCTCAATGAATACATACAACATAAAACAATGAACAGCCGGAGAATAAGAGGAACTATGAGCTGACTGAATTATCGTAAACATGGTGGTCTCCCTGACCCCGCCCCCAGCTCCTGGGCCAGCAGAGAGTTCCAGCATAGCATCGGTTGTTCAGTGTCTGAGTCAGACCTTTGATGGTGGAAACAGAAAGAACTGCTTCTAGTTTAGGCTCTGGCTCCCAACCAGACTTGGAACTGGTTTGGTGGAGAAAATCCCACTGAGCACACCAATCAGCCTCAGGATTATTTTAAATCTTTATTTATACAGCATGTTTCATACATTGTGTAGTATGTACAAAACTAAAACCAAAACAAAAAAGGTTGTTACTGTATGTCAACAAGTTGTCCCAACCTGCCCTCCAACACGGTAAGGAAGTAAGATTCATTTAAATACAAGCCAGGCTACAAAAATGTTTTTAGTCTGGATTTTAAAACACCAAGACTCTCTGCTGTCCTCAGGTGTTCAGGAAAGCTGTTCCATAAATGTGGAGTGGACCATAGTGGCTAAAAGCCCTCTTACCAAAAATTTTTGTTCTTACTCCGGGCATTGTTAAAAAACCTCGACCTGAAGACCCAGAGGGTTCCACAAGGCACATCGTGTAAAAGACCAGGGGCCATATTTATCAAACCTTTTAGAATTACTTCTAAGAACACTGTTAAGAGCTGAAAGATGAAAGCTGCATGTAAAAGTTACTTAACACTGGTCTTATAGTGAAATGTAGGACTCAATCTTAAGTATCAGTCTCAGAGCAGAGTCACGACAGTACTAGGTAACAGAATTTTAGATGGCTTCACTTCCAAGTCCATTGAATTGACCAATTGCTGGATGGAACCATTTATCTAAGAATATCAAAATGTCTTAGTGAGACATCTCAGTGAATCAGTAAATGGATAATGGGGTAGCCCAGTCCCTCTCTCCGCTACACTTCTTGTACTTTTGTGTGCCCTGTGAGGAGAATAGAGCCTTCTATTAACCACGTTCTATAAACTTTGAACATTGTAAATTTTAAATTTAGGCAGTTTATAACAAGGCGCTTACCTGTTACAGTTCATTTGGGCTTGTGTCTGTTGCATCTGAAAAGGGGTGAGAACGTGTCCGCATACGTATCATGGCTGCCACGTGCTCCTGGTGTTCGTTTGGCATGTAGGCTGCTTGCGTTGATGCGAAGTAATGTGTCGAGTTGCAATATTGACTTGAGTGGTGAATAGTTTTGAAGACCCTCTGTTGGACCTTGTCCAAACCACCACCATCTTTCTGATTTTTTTCTCCCAGTTGCACAGTCACAACCACTCGCGGCTTAACAGTTGGCAACAAATTGGAAGTATTTTGGGGGTTGATGACCCAGAAATACAATGTGACCAGCAGATTGACCTTTCCACTATTTAAAAGTTCCAGTGCTGTGCTCCCCCTAGTGGTGACCTCCAGTATCGAGTGTTTTGCCAAGCCATGCTTCTGTCGTTTTGCAGCAAGTATATACACAAACGTAGTGGAATGTTGACGTGTGCGCTTGTGTTTACAGCACGTACATCCCAGCCCAAACGGTGCTATTTGACTCGTTACCACCTGCCTAAATATCTTACACACCAGTTACACCTCCCACATGGCAACACCACTCCCCCAAGAGGTCATCAAAAACTTCTTAAAGAAGACTTTAAAAAGCCACAGGTGTCCATCCAGTCTCCCAACTCCCCAGATACCAACCTGATGGGATCTGATGGTGTTTTATGAAGGAAACTCGGTCCACAAAGACCCCACCCACAACCCACAGAACCGAAGGGATCTGCTTGTTAACCTCCTGGTACCAGAACTTTCAGGAAATCAGAGATCTCTAAACTTTCCTTAATGAATTACAAATGAGATTTGTTTGTTTTCTTTTGGCAGACACTGAAACGGCCCAGAATGCCTTGCAGTTGGTCCATGGATACCGGTTGCTAGGGAAACCTTTGGTGGTTGAGTTTGGCCGTGAAAGACAGGAAGAGCACAAACAGAAAGAGCAGGAAGAAAAGGAGACGAGTAAATAAAACATTTCCTTCAGCTGTAAATAACCTTCTCAGGCAGACTGTTTATTATTTATTTTCTTCTGAATGTGAAGCTGCCACCATGAATGTTTCACGTTAATAAAAGTTTTGACCCAAATCCCTGTTGATGTGCCCAGAACTTGTTTTTTTTTTTTTTTACTAAAGTGCAGAAAAATGGAAGTCACAAACATGTTGACAGAAGAACAGCAAAAGATATTTAGATCAGGGGGGTATTCCAAAAAGCAGGTTTACTTGTTTAACTGTCTACTGTTTAGTCTAAGTTAACATAATCTTGGGTTTTCTGTTGCAAAATGGCTCATCTAGGTTAGTTAAGATGGAAATGTGTGCTGTGAACAAAGCCTGGCAATGAGTAGGTTTTGTTCAGACTGTGCCCAACATACTGTATCTCTAACAATCATTTTCATCATGGACATGCACACACTAGCTTAACCAACACGGGGCTGTGATAGCTACTTCATAGCCGGCATTTTGGACCTGACAACGCAGGTTAAGAAGCCAGAGGATTTTAATTAAACAGCAGTCTTGCGCACAGGCTGTAACACAGGATTTGTTAAACCTCTCAGGAATACTCGCAGCTCACCCCTGCAACAACATGAAGTTCAATTTTGAATTTATTTATTTATTTATTTTGAAGGGTGGCTCATTTTACGCAACCCTTCAAGTATAATAATGGATGACAAAACATTAGGATTTAAAGGGTCCATTTTTTAATGTGTGAGCTCAGGGGATAAGTAATATTTTACTTTATATTCATGTTTGTTTGACTTTTTATCAATGAAAATTGATCAATAAAATAATTACAACAAATCTGTTAACATCTTTTTTTAATTGTCTTATTTTAAATGGATATCTGCTTATAACTAAACATGTCTATATATTTTAGATACAGTGCAGCTTGTTTTAATTATCCTTAATTTCCATGAAAAGTTTCCAGTTTGGAATATTTCCTGAATTCTCCAGCCTGTTTTTACACACTGAAGCAGTTTTATTCATCATAATGAAGTTAATGCTGCATTCTTGTTCCCTGACATTTATCTTCAGTTTTTGATGCAAACATCATTCTTAAAATTGAAATTTAAATAATAAAGAAGAAAAACATTATCTTTATTTCAACATTTATATGGTGAGGATTATTTCCTAAAAATAAATATTATTCTCAATTCACATATTTAATAATGAAGAACATTTTCAATAATAATAAAAAAAATCCATCTTTTCTATTATTTTATTTTCCAGCATTAGGTTTTCATTCTGAATGTGCCAAAGCAGGGAGTATACACACACTGAACCTCACCACATAGTGATCAATAAGTAGAAAACCAGTGCATTCAGTCCTCGTCCTAATCATCGTAATCCTCTCGATTCTGTGTTTGATTTATTTTTGGAGCCCAGTTCTTCCTTTGGACACTAGATGGAGCCGTTGAGTCTTCTTTTAGAAGTGGACTCCAGAGCGGACATGCAGTCTGAAGTTTAATCCAGTTTAACAACAGAACGCAGAAGATCCTTTGTTTTCCTAATTATCCTGTTTTCAGTCCTAACGCTTCCTGTTGATGCCATCCTGAGTTCATAATCCAATATCAAATCTAAGTTTGCAGACTCGTGTTCCCTCAGACTCTAAACTCTATTATTTTTATTTAAAGTTTTTTTCCCCTCTTCAGTGATACACTCAGAGGGTTTCAGTGTTAACGTGGTCGACTTCGTACCAGTACCAGTAAAGTTAGGAAGTTTTTTCAAGTACAATGAGCAGTTAAAACAGTAATTTGTTCAGTTGTTTGAACCTTTATTTAACAGACACAGGTACAGACAGACCCCCCCAGGAAAAGAAATTGGTTTGATGGCAGTATAGGTCACTTCAAAATTCGAAGACACCTCCGTATGACAATGTGCAGTTTGTTCTGGTCATGGACTCTGATGCTCCCTCATCCCGTCACAGACAGGGTGCTCTTTCTCATCTTTGGCACATTGAACAGCATCACTGATCAAAGCTGAAATGTGGACTCATCAGACTTGTGTCGACCGTCTTTCTGTCAGTCTGGGATGAGTTGCTGTTCAGGGAACTCAAAGAGATGAAATATGGCTTCTTTCTTTTGTAACTCAGTTTCAAGTTTCATCTCTGGATTCAGCGACTGTTGTGTAAAACTGGTTTTCCAGAGTCCTCCTGTGAGGGACCGAGGCCAAGGATGAAGAGAGCACAAGAGGTTTTTGTAAGAAAAAGTGTTTTGACATTTAATTTTACAAAAAACAAGAGAAAAAAAATTTTTATTTTTATTTTTTTCTGGAAATCATTCGTTATTCTCTAATGAAGTTTAGTGAGCATCTATTTGAATTCGTTCAACCTTATTTGTTTAAATAAAATGATATAAAAACCACTTTATTAATCATCTGACAGAAACGATAACAAATACTTAAAAACATTTATATTAAATCATAATTATAATATTTATAATTAATTATTATAATTAATTTAATTACAACATGAAGCAAATTCAAACATTTAAAAAAAAGAATTTTCTCTCCTCTAGTGTGGAGAAATTAATAAAAACCATGTTAGTGCTAGAAGGAATTAACTGTAATTAATGAAGTAGCAGTCAATAAATTAAATGTACCAGACTATTTATCTGCCAAACAATATTATTTTATGGTGCATTTCTTCATATGTTTCATTGTAAGTGTTTATGTAGTAATGGTAGTGGGATGGGGGGACGTTACGTTGATGAAAACAATGCAGAAAAAGTTTGGGAACCACTGAGTGGAAGCAATGTTATTGTTAGTTTTCATTTAAAAATCTTAATTTTATGTCTATAATTCATTAGTATTTTAATCAATCTTGAGCATCTGTGGTGTGTTTCTAGAGTGTGTTTGTCTTTCGTTCAGTCTCTCTGTGTGTATGTGTCCATAGTCCATTTTTTCGTGCTGATCTCCCAGTGAAAAGTGTGTCCCTGGGTTTGACACCATAAACTGTCCTCTGCAGGATTTTACTATGAATTTTTTAACATGAGACATCAGGTTCTGCGCTTGTGTCCAGCCGAACCTCCGCGTCTCCAAAATGTGCTGAATTTAAGAGTTTATGTTCAAATATATTAACCAGTATAAAAGTATGCGGTACTATGTTTGTGAGCTGACCTCCTGCACAAGTTTTAACTGCCTATTGATCGGTATAATGCAAACCTTGTTTGTTCAGGTCTGTTTGTGTAGATTTTCTGTTTGCTTTCAGTTCAGGGCTGCGATCTTTTTCCTTTTCTAAACAAAGAAAACCAGTGGTTGAAACTTACCTGTAACACACACACACACACACACACACACACACACACACACACACACACACACACACACACACACACACACACACACACACACACACACACAGTGTTCAATGTCATGAAAGAAGGAGAAAAAGAGGAAAAAAAGTTTTATTAAACATATTTATATTTCCAAATTTAAGAAAGGACAGGCTAAATGGGAATGTTTTGTCCTGTTTGAGCTGGTTAACAGAAGGAAAACTGGTCTCCCAGGTGCATAAAAACCAGAAAGATGGACAAATTTCAATTTTACATATAATAACAGCAATAATAATGATCATAATACATATAACTATTGAAGTTCAGACATGTACAGAAACCTGCAAACAGCAAATATTTTCAGAGCAAAATGAAGACATGTTAAGGCTTTGGAAATGTGAACTTTACAGCGATGCCTGGGTGGTGTAAAAGACTGCAGTGTGTTGATAAAATGTCTGAGTTTCAGATGAAAGAGGACTGAGAGAAATATTTAGTGTGGTTCAAATGAGAAAAGTCAAGGTTGACTTTAGCTTAAATGCTGAACAAAAAGGTGTCCAGCTCAGTCCTGCAGGCTGCTGCCCAGTTATGTAGCTCCATTAATCTGACTCAGATGCTGCAGCAGACCCATTTACAGTGTTGTTATTTATATTTTACTTTTTTCTGCTCATCTCTTTACAGATGGTAAAGACCAAATAGAAAATTGTAAAAAAAAACAATTACAAAACCATCATTCACATTCAAGTGTGACATCATGCATTTAGAGAAGTTCAGAGAGTATTAAAGAAAATCAAACATGTACAAATAAATAGAGTAAGGTATTGAAATTCCTTGGACAGTTAGTCAGATGTGTTTTACTATTTAATTACTATTATTGATACAATGAGGATAAGTCTAAATAAAAAACTCCCTGCTTTTTTTTGAGGAGACATTTACCTCCAAATTTGGCAAAGCATTTAGGAATTACAGCTCAACATCCAGCTAAGTGAAAAACACTCTCCAGGAGAGACACCCTCCAGGTTTACCATAAAATGCAGACTTCTTAAAAGTCTGACACAAAAAGGCAACATCAAACTTTCTTTAAAGGCAGAGCAGTTTTTGAACAGCTGTCTATGGACAGATGGATCAAAATGTATCTGAATGGTGAAGGTTTGAAGCAGCTCATGACCAGGTGTGGAGCTAGAGGGGCAACCAGGGTGGCGCTGGCCACCTCTGAAATCTGATTGGACACATCAGGTGACTGATCGGCCTTTTTTTAAGACCACCATGAATCACCAGTATCACTACACCAGTTTGCAGTAAATTTAAGTGGTTTCCTAATTATTTAGCCTTTAAAAATATGGACATCTGGCAGCACTAGAAGATATTTTATCCCTCTGCAAGTACAACTACCTCTAACAACCCGATGTTAGCATGAAAGCTACATAGCAGTGCTAATCTAGTAATGCTAGCACTACGTTAATAAGATGATGTGGGGGAACATGTCATATTTAGTTTTCAGTGAGTGTATTTGGGGACTACACATCAACTGAGTTATTCAAGATTTTCACATTAAAGCTGAAAATAAACTATAAAGATGCTCAAAGAGAACCTCGGTATCCACATTAGTTCTTCCGCCAGGACATAGTAACAGGTCAGGCAATCGATTCTACATTTGCCAAGTGAACTACTGGGAAAAAATTAAAAAATTAAAACATTTTGCCAATACTTGAAATTGGATCCAGCAGATATCAGCTATAACATGAGAGATTTGTGAGAATAGCTTTGGGATTTGGTGTATTTTGTGATAAACATGCTATCTGAAAAGGCTGCTGTGATATGCAAAGGTTAGCTTTGTTTGTTTTGAGACTGACGTGAGGTGCTTGGCTAAAATCTTTTATGCTTGGTATCATATGAAAGTGCAGCTTTTCTATTTTTAATTGATACCCAATATGTTGGCGTGGAGTGAACGGATCACGCGTTTCGGGTGTTACTCGTTATGGTGGCGCTGTTGTTTGATGCATACGTATTTTAAAGTTGCTATTAAACAAATACTTTGTTGACTAAATGCACTTGGAGAGTTGATTTAGTGGCATTAGGTATTCTTCTTTGAGACACATTATAAATAAAATATCCTTACATCACTAAAGTAACTTTTTTACACACATGAACTTGTGTTTACACCTGTTGGACCCACCGGTGGGTCCGTCGGGCTTAGGAGGTTAAAGAGTACATTATGTTCTTTAAGGCTAGGTTCACACTGCAGGCTGAAGTGACCCAAATCCGATTTTTTTGCCCCTATGCGACCTGTATCTGATCTTTTTATAACAATCTGAACGACACAGATCCGATTTTTTTAAATGCGATCCAGGCCACTTGGATACGTGGTCCTAAATCCAATACGCATTTGATCTTTTGCCATGTGACTTCAGTCTGAACGGCCAGGTCAAATTAATCCGACCTACACATCATACACAACATTGTTTTTAAACTCCTTATTTGTAAAGGCACTCACATCACTCTCCCACCACTCCTGGCTGTAACACCATACCCACACGTTTCTCTGTACAGACGTTGCTGTCACTGCTCCACAAAATGCCATGGCCAAAAATCTCTCCTCTTTTGTAATCTCCTCCTTAAAACGATGCCATTGAAAATGTGCTGGCTACAGTTGAACAGTAACTTTAAAATTGCAACATACGCTCCGCTGTTACCGCAAACACGAAGACGTCACAATCGTCGTGTCTTTTACGCATGAGGGACACTTTTGGTGCAAAAAAGGTTCATACAGGAGATCACATACAAGTCGCATTTAATTGGAAAAGTGAACGAACTCTCATAAAAATTGGATCTCACAAAAAAATCTGGATTGAGCATTATGCCCTGCAGTGTGAACGTAGCCTAAATTATCGTGCAATCTGGTGATTATACACACACATAGATACAAACACACACACAACTTGAAAATACTGTATCTCGCGAGATATGTTTTCTCTGAAAAAGTGCGTATAGAAACTGATTCTACTTACGATGATTTAGTACCGCTATAAAAATAACTGTTAAATAATTCTAAATGAAACTTACATTAAAAAGTCAAAAGTAAATGAAAATACAAAGGCTGGATGGGCGGGTCTGACGTGTGAATGGGCAGGCCTTGCCCACTGGGTCACACCCGTAGCGCCGGGTCTGACGTTACTTAAGGCGGATTTACACTTACGCGGCGTGGTCAGTTACGCGGTGGCTGACGCTGGTGACTTTGCTCTTACTTGAGCATAGGGGGTACGCGTTGTTTTAGTGTTGTGTTGCAGTTTTTCCTCCTAAACTGAAGCTGGCAGCAGGGGTGGTATTGGCCGGTAAAATAGCTAGGTTGGAGTTCTTTTGATATTTCACTTCAGTTCCGGTGCGTATTTTCTGTTTTAAAACAACAATGGCGTCCAGTATGGATCAGTGTCTTTATTAGCTTGTGCAAAACAAAGAAATAATTTGATCAGCCTCTCATCAACTTGATCTATTGGGTGTTGCTTTTAAAAATCGTGATTACCACACAAATTCAGCGAGAAGATCCAGAAATCCGGAAAATCGTAATCCCAAATTGACTAATCATAAGAGAGTATGTCCGCGTAACCGTCTGAGTAGCAGGGGTGCACGTCAGCTCTGGGAGAGGTGCACGTCGGGCCTCCGGGGAGCTACTTTAATGCTGACTAAAGCCCTGTATCCACCAATTAGTCAGACTTGAGATGGAGTGGTTTGATTTGATTTTTTGTGTAACAGAGCTATGTGATCTGATTTCATTTTAACTGGAAGCTAGCAAGACCACAAGTTGATTTTAAAGTAGCTACAGCATGAAAATGCAGAGAAATATATCCTGTTACCAGTCTGATTTTGTATTGGAAGATGTGAGAATGAAGAGAAAGGGAGATATTTCTGACTTTTGTAAAGAGGAAGATAGAAGATAGATCAGGCCAAGAGAAACTCCAGTCCCAGTATCAGCTGCCCAACAGTTCCTAACGTGAAGCTAGCCACACAAAAGTCCAGTCTACCACCACCACAAGACAGTAAACCATAACTGATTCCCCTGCTTCCACATCAGGCTCCACATGCTGCATCCAGAACCACCAACTCACCTTTCTATGGACCTTTTTCAACGTGTTGGATTTCCACTTGGTGATCCAGATAGTTAATGTAAAGCTGTTTTATTTTTCATGTCTCTCAAATGTGACCACAGTTATCACAGCAGTGGATGTTACCAAGTATTTTTTTTTTTACTCCAGCTTCATATGTCCAATCTCAACCAAATCAAGTTTCATTTCACTGAATTAAAACAAAATTTATGACAGGCTGGCATGTAAATTTGTCAAGTTAGAAATGCAATAATAGGTGTCTGAATTTTATATATTAAATACTGATTTTAAAACACATGTGAATCCTCCTGAATTAAACTGAGAGGCTTCACATCAAGTTCATTGTATGTAATATTAAATGCTGTAGCGATAAAACAAAAAAGAAAGTATATCTGTCCACATATTTCTGGGCCCAAAAAGAGGTTTTCCATTGCGTAACTGTGATGTGATTGTGGTTGTTATTTCCTCTGAAACTGACAAGTGTCTCCATTTTCATATTTGAATGCAACTTATTGAAAAAAAGTTGTGTATCTAAAGTAGTAATGGAGTAACATCAGACATATCCTGTGAGGTCATATCCTGCTGCAGCTGACTTATTGGCTCCCTGGGTTTTGTGAGCATTTGACCCAGAGCTCCCACTTGCACTACGGACCAGCGTGTGAGGCCTGCTAGCTGTGTTGATCCCTCCCACCTGCAGTGTGGGGTTGCGGTAAGTCTGGGAGGTTGTTCGAACCCCTGCGCTAGACATGCCAACTCCCACTGGATAGGGATATCCTCCACCGTGCCGTCTCCCACGGACGCCGTCCTGCTCCTCACAGCATGACACACACAGAATCCCCCCTCCCAGCATGGAGATGAGTGCCGAGGCCAAACCGAGGTACAGGCACTCACCAATTTCATACTTCACGCTGGCCGGTATGTCTGGACGGTAGAAAGTCTGGACCACCTCGTGCGTGGTCCATGCTACAGGTATGAGAGCCAGGAAGCCCGCAGTGAAAAACAAACCCCCACCTGTACCCGCCACGCGACTTTTTACTGCTCCTGAGCCCTCCAAGCAAAGAGTGCACTGCATCCCTAGGGCTGCCATAGCAACAGCAAGAATGGACAGCACTAAGGAGATGACCATGAGGGCCCGAGAAGCCTGCATGTCTGCAGGTAAGGCCAGCATAGAGTTGTAGGTCTCACACTGGAAGGCTCCTGTGCTCTGATAAACACATTCCATCCATAAGCCCTTCATGGTGATCACAGCTGTGACAATATTGGAGCCAATGTGTGCAGAATTCTGCCAGTAAGGCAGAACTGTGGCAACCAGGGTACCCAGCATTCCCAGTAGGCCCAAGAACAAGCCCACTATCTCCAGAGCTGCTGATGCCATGGCCTCAATTCTGATGGGACAGAGTTAAAAGGAGACACAGATGGGAAATTAATAAAACCTGCTTCTGCATAAGTCATCACTGTGAAAGCAAACAAATTGGCATGTATACGTCAAAGTTAATGATTCAAAGCACAAACAAATTAACAGCTGTAACGAAAATATATCAAAAAGACCCAGAAACATGTTGAAAAAAGTTGGTAAAATAATTCTTGCTAATTGCTGGGATTAGCTCCAGCCCCCTCCTGCCTGCACTGGAATAAGGAGGTATAAATTTTATTTACTTTCATTTAAATTCTTATCAATAACTAATTTTACAAAATTTGACATCCATGAGTAAATATCCTTACACAATCGGACAGGTAAAACCAGGGCTATATCCTGCATGTATTTTAAAATCATGACTCTGTATTAAAAAGAAAAGTCTGTTTTGCCTGCAGTCATGTTTTTTATCCACTGGAACATTATAAAAAAAAACTAGACAGCTGAAGTCCTTTATAAAGAAAGATAAAATATTTCATTTTAAAACTATGAGATGCAAAGATTACAGAATATAGTAGAAAATTTGCACCCATCATAGCTTGTAAAAAACCTTTAAAAAAAACTATGAGTAAAATAAAATTTAAACAAAGCAACAAATTTATTATGTTATCTGTTTTAGCTTGCAAAATCTTCATATATTTTTAAAAGATTACTGGTTTTTAACACATCAAATATGTTGCCTTCATAAAATTTTCAGTGAATGTAAATATAGTTTTTAAATAATTTGTAAATTGCTTTGTTTCTATTTATATTTTACACAATATGAGCTCTAAATGCTCAACACATTCTGCCAACAGGTAGGTTTTTCTTGAAAACAGATTTGTTGACCTAGAATAGGTAAATATTAGCCCATCTAACCTTAATATAGCAATGAGTTATTAGTTTTGTTTTACTCCCTTGCTGACTGGCTATGAAGGTGGTTTTAGTAAAACAATGAACACATGCTATCATGGACAGGATAGCTAGTTTCTGATTATTAGTTAGGCTAATTAGCATGCTAACACACTGTGATTAGCTAACTAATTCTGGCAGATAAAAGAGTGTATTATTTTTCCCACAGTTTAACTCAACTAATTTATTCATCTCAAATAATATTAAGACTACAAATCAGGGTCTACAGAGTAAAAAAAAAAAAGATATTGTATTCTACAAGTATCATTGTAGGTTCAAATCTAAATTCATTGTGCTAATAGTAGATTGTGGAAATAACTGTCAACATTTAATTAGAATTATATAAAAAAAAATTATGTTAACAATGAATAAGTCACTGTTGTTGTGACAATAATGGAAAATATAGGCTTTAAATGGTTTATTAAGTGTTTGCCACCCATCAGTGACCACCATTTATCATGTTTACTGTCATTCAATTTAATAATTTTCCAAATTCTTCCTCAAAGTTTGATTTGCCTTTAGCCATGTGAATATACTGTAGCTACTTGCTGGCTCAGTCAATAATCTCTTGTTGATGTAAAAAAAAACAAAAAAAAAAACGAGCTGATTCCCAGGCAATCAAATTTGACCAACTTTCTATTAGTTTTACAGAGTCCAGAGAACAGAACTTTAACTGTATACTGTTTCTACTAGAACAACATATCTCTACCTGAAAATACAGTTACATGTACACACAACCTACTTTTTACCTGAGAGTTCTGCAGGTTACAGAAGAACCAGCTGCTGGATTAGCTGAAGATTTGCTGCAGAAGCTGAAGCTGCAGCTGCAGGAGGGTGAGGAGGTAGACGATGAAGACACAGCACAGCCTGCAGCCTCTCCAGCCGGTCTTTATCACTGATGTTTCTTTTGAACCTGTTCTCATATAGAGAATTTTATTTTTTCTTCTTCCTCTTTTAGCTTCTGATTGCTTTCTCAGACCTTAACATAGTCACAGCTGTTGCTCTGCAGCTGTACTTTTAAATGGCATTAGTAGGAATGGAGTAAGGGAGCCAAATAACACTTCCAAATGAAATACAGTCCTTTGCTTGTTGCAGGTTATAAACTTAAAAAAACACACAGCCAGACATTGCCTCTCTGTGGATGGCTTGCCTCTGTCCTGGTCAGATGTTGTGCTGTCTTTGTTTAAGCCAGTGGTCTCTGTCCTTCATCCAGACCTTCACCTACTGTCATACACACACTGAAACTGACAACTCTGATAGTGACACCCATCCCTATTGCCATCCAGGTTAATCATTTTCACATCCGTCATTACTTCAAATAGACCTTTGATACGTTGTTGGCAGCAACTGTGTCCAAAAACAAAAAATTCAGCAGCCTCCTGTAAGAGAACCACATTTTCAGGATATTAGTTTTCTAAATTACAGGAAATTTTAATCTGCAGAGCATTTTCATCTTTATATTATACATTATAATAAGAAAAAAAATATTTACAAGAATTTTCTTCTCATTACTTAGAAAACAGTCTTTCGGCTAACTTGTGTTGACTTCCATTTCATTGGCTTTCATTACAACAATATTAATCTCCAAATGTTTTGTTTTGTTTTTTTCTTTGTAGAAAAAATTTTGTTAGAATTGTGTCTTGTAGTGGTGTTTGATCAGAGTGCTTTATTTGTTTGTTGTTGTTTTTATCTTTCTTTTTTTATTTTGTGGACAAGAGCTGGCAACAGTTATTTGATTTTTAAAAAATATTTAAGCTCATAAATTTCTCACAAAAGTCAGTCAGTGAGTGTTTGATGGATTAATTATTTTTTGTAACAAGGCTTCATGGTTATAAATCTTACACCCTTGAAAAGTCTGTTAATTTCTTTTTTAAATGGAAGCACATTTGTAAGAAAAATGCAATGTGGGTGGAGCAATAAAAGTTGAGTATGTGGGTTGTTCCCATATAATAAACTGTCCAAATTTTGAGCCCACTTTAATCAACTTGTTATCTAGATAAAACAAGAAAATTAACTCGTTATTTCAAGATAACAAAATAATAATAATAATAAAAATAGTGGAGTACAGCTGCTCTCGGATTCCATACACCTCTGTTTTTAGACTTCTGTAAAGTTTTTTTTAACTAATATATGGTGATTGCCTTTCCAGAGAAAATGGGAGATGTAGGAATCCAGTGACTTAAACCAGGTGGATTTGATGGGAATCATTACAAACAGATTAACTCTAGGCAGTCATTAACTTTACAGTGGCCACTTTTCCCATGACATGGGTAAAGATTTCTACCGTGTGAGATCCTCTCCTGTTTTTTAAGGCAAACAGAATTTATCTTTGTTAGTTCTGACAGCCTGGGGGACACATTTAATCCGACTGTAGAGAGATGTTGGGGATATTCTGAACATTTTCATTAATAATTTAATCAGAAATTGATGAGAATTTATTGTGTGTGATTGTCTGAGAAAGAGATGTTTGTGAGTTCTGGAGAAAAAGTAATACATCATCAGCATAAAGATGTTTCCGGTGTGATTTCCTTTAACCAGTTGGTACCAGTCACACTATGGGCGGGATATGACAAATAGATATGTACTTTACTCAGTCTTCCTTTCTTGTACCTAACCGTTATACACCACTAGAAAGCTAAGATTATTAAGCTCCGAATACCATCCTAGGCTACAATCATAGCTGCGTACTCAGTAAACACCTATTTTCAAAAACGGCCCTGTTACATCAGCAAGGGTCCAGTAAAAATAATCCAGTAAAATAGTTGGTCCACATCAAGTCGATTATCTATAGAAACCTGTTTTGGGTCAAAATGTCAGGGTTTTAATGTGTTTATTTATTTATCTTGTCTAATACTAGTTGACAGGAGTTCAATAAAGATTGAAAACAGTAAGAGTGAAGTGGGCAGCTCTGTCTAGTGCCCCTCTTTAGACTGAAGTTTGATCATCAGTAATGACACGTGCATTTGGATTGCTATATAAAAACTCTTATTCACTCAATAAAAGAGATACATGAACTAAAGTTGTTTTATTTCTGGCTTGTATGATAACAGTTATTATAAACTAGACTTATGTGGACTTGTTTTAATTAGATCACAATGAATTGGCATGAATTGATATTTTCTGTAAAGTGACTTGAGATGATTTTGTTGTGAATTGGTGCTATACAAATAGAGCTAAAATGAACTGAACTGAATTGAATTTCTGTAGTGGTTAAATGATGCTTACAATGATATTGTAGAATTTATTTAGTCACCAATTATCATAAAAGACCAAAAAACAAATTACTGCTAATAATAAATAATTAGTTCAAATTTCACTTTATCTTTAGATTTGGCATAAAGAATTTAAAAATCGAAATGATTAAGTATGATGATACACTGTAGATAGATGTAGATATGTAATAGCCTTTCTCAACAGTAACTACATTTAGGATATCTGGAGTTATTTTTCTGGCCCATTTGGGACTCAATACACAGGCTGCTGTTGGCCTCCCATCATATAATGTGAATTTATTACACAGTTCAGCTGACACCAGACTTGGCAGCCTTTTGAATTTCACCATTTATCAAATATTTGTTGGCTTGCCAGTTCGAAGACTGCTGATGCTGAGGTATAAAGAGGGGGAAAAAATACATTAAGTAATACATACCATGTTAGTGTATCCACAGAGACCGGTCCTCCTTTGTTGATTAGTGTCCTCTAAACTGTTCACACTGACCATCAGAGTGTATGTTAGTCTTGCTTACTGTCGCCCACTTTGCTGTTGATCCAGTACTGTAACTTGAATTTTTGGCTTCTAATCCTTCCACCCGGCCCTCACATGGTAGCAGCATCATAATGGGATTAGGGAATAATCCAGTCACTTCCCCTACAAAGCAGACTGAGAGGGCAACGTCCACACATTCTGAAACACTAAGCCATTATTATAACCCACAGAGAAGCATTATCTGGACACACTGCATATTAATGAATCAGCTCAGGTCGTCCAGTGACTCTGAGTTATACTGTTTGCTGCTGGCCGGTGGTCAGTTACTGGGAATTAAAGAAAAGATGCAGCAAGTGTTGAACAGTGTGATGCTGAATGAGGAGAAGGTCAGGTTTTTGTGTGTCCAGTTAAAGTGCAAAAAACAGTCTTATATTTGTGTCAGCAAAATTGGTCCTTTAATGATTCTGTTATTCATTTCATAACTTCTCTAAACCATCTAGATCTAAATGTTTCAAAGACCTTTTACAATCTGAAACCTGTCTACAAACTAAGTCAGCCTCAAGCAAACCAATGTCTCTGCTCCTCTGTGGTTCAGTTAACGTGGCTTTGTGCAGTGAAAGAGGAAGAGCTCATTTTGTTCTTTCTTTGCTCCAAGACCACAAAATTCCTAAAATAGTTTGTCACCTCCCTTAAGCAGTGAAGTGGAGCTAGACTTTCGGACATGAGAGGACTAGACAGTGGGCAAGACTTTATCAGGGTGGCCGGTACAAAGTGTGGTAGCAGGGGATCAGTTCTGGTCTACTGTCTGGTGGTGGCAGACTGGATCCTTCTGTGGCTAAAAATGCACAGACCATTGCTTACAAGGCAAATGCTCAGGACACTAATAGAAACAGAGACAAATGCTCACAAATTGTTTGAAAATCTTTATTTGTTTAAAAAGAAATAAATCAACTGAACATATCACTTAAGACATTTCACATAGGCCTAAGCATGTGAGAGGATCACATGTCCCTGACAAATGAAATGGTGATCTTAAAGTTAATCAGTGTGACTGACCACCTCTCAGTCCTGTCATCCTCATATATGGACACAAGTTCGAGCATATATACTAGAACTGCTCAGAAGTATTCACACCGAGTATCCAGAACTGTTGTAATGACTCAGTAGATGTTTATATTCTGAACAACTCGTCTAAAAAGGGACCAAAGTTTGTGATGATGTCGTGTCAATACCCAAAACAATGGGTATGATATGTGATGAATAGTGTGAAATGGGGTGTGATAGGTAAGACATTGAAAGTATTTGTGTATATATATATAAATATATATATATATATATATATATATATATATATTCTCTTTCAGAACCTCTAGGAACCACAAGGAACCACTGCAGTCTGAGAGTGAAGTTCTGTTTTAGGAAAAATCTGGAACTCAGATCTTTAACATTTAATGGAGCTTGGTCACTAAGGACTTTACATGTGAGAAGAATTTTAGTTTCCATTCTGGATTTAACAAGGAGCCGATGGAGATAAAACTGAAGAAATATGATCTGATAATTCCCATCAGAACCCTGGCTGCAGCATTCTGGGTCAAAAGGAGACTTTTCAGAACATTTCTGCGACAAAATAATCAGGAATCGTCCAATCTGGAAGTAAGAAATCCATGGACCAGTTTTTCTGCTTCACCCTGAGACAGGGTGTTTCTCATTTTGGCAATATTATGTGAGAAGGTGTTTCTAGAAATCTGTTTTATATGTTAAGTCAAAGGACAGATCCTGGTCCAGCATAACTCCCAAGGTTCCTCATCGTAGTCCTGGAAGCCAAAGTAATACCACCCAGAGTAATTTCTTTGGATTCTTTATTGTAGCAGAATTTAACGTCTACAAAAACGGTGATTATTAAAAGTAGTTTAAATAACATCGGAAAGTCTTATTAGAAAATAATCGTTTCAACAAACATTGACTGACATTTGACTCCAATTTAAGAATTGGAAGTTTATCCAGGTGAGAGGACATGAGTTAAAACAGCATTTTTTGGGGGTTAAAATCACTAGATGTAAAAAGGAACTCTGAATATTTGTTTTGTGTATCAACGAGTGTGAAATATACTGTAATGAGTAACTATGAGGACCCAGAAATTCAACCATACAGACAGGGGTAGTAATACAAAGAATCAGATTTATTTATCAGAAGGGACTACTGATTAGAGGCGAGGGCTCAAGCATAGCGGTCTGATCCTGGGGGGAAGGGGGGAGCTGAAAGAGTCCAGAATCCAGAAACAAGGTCAAAGCGCAGGCAAATGGTCAGAGCACAGAGGCAGACAAGATACTTATCAAAGACGATAGGCGAGGCTCGGGGTCAAGATCCAAGGCGTGGGTCTTTATCCAGAAATCCAAAGAACAGACAAGAGGAATCCGTCATGGGCAAGACAAGAGGAGATATCCAGGGACATAAACAGGTAGGCAATCTTGAGACAACAAACTGACCGCTGGACTTCAACTAGAGGAGGCGCTGCTAATAATCTGGCAAAGAGGGAGAGGCTGGAGAGTGCTTAAGTAGTGCAGTGAATACTAAGAAACAGGGTAGCAGCTGGGAAAACCCAGATGGACTGAATCGTACTGATGAGGCCAGACAGGGCAGAGCAGGAAACATGACATATACATAAAATATTACTTTCTAAAAGATGTTTTTATACTTCATCTTCAGTTTCCTCCATGTGTGTTTTTCCCAGTGGAATTGAACCTAAATAAAAACAAATTTTATTAAATCCACCAGTATTTGAAGCCACTTGCTGCAGTTTTAATGTAGTTAAGTATTTAGTCAGTGGACCAGTGGGTTCCAACTTCCACACTGACTTAGGTAGCAGGTTTTTCCACAATGCTTCGCTCTTCTTAACAGCAGCAGCAGTGTTCCCTTCTTTACTAAATACCACTTCTTATTGCCCACATGCTTTAGTATTAACCTCTAACTCTGATTGGGTACAATAACTACTTTTTGTTTTGTTTTTTTTTCAGTGGTTGCCATGGTGAATCCAGGTATTGGTGCTCTATTGATGATGGCTTTTTGTTGTGGTTCCCAGCTCTGGGTAAAGATACGCAGAGTTGATTGAACAAACTCACAGCAGCGGTTCTGGAACCAAAAACCCAAGAGTTGCTCAGAATAAGTTAACCCAGAGTTTGTTTTTACACTTACAGCTGTTTTAACCTCCTTTCGGGAACAGGCTCCTGGTCTCTGGGCTTGTTTTTACAGATCTGGTCACGCTGCTATTCCACTTGATTCCAGCAGAGAGCGCTGTCTACATTTAGGCTGGACTGAGAGAGGACTGGGGTTGAATCAGTCAGCATGTTTAAAATGCAAGTTAGAAGATTATTCTGACCTAAATCACATGAAACTTGAGTAAATAATACAACTGGAGGTAAGTTCAGTTAAACTTCGATAGGTTTCAACACTTTGCATGAGCTCCACTCTTCTTAAATTAAATTCAATGAAAAGTCATGACATAAAAACAGTTAATGAGATGGAGCAGAAACGAGCACCTCAGCCTGAACACAAACAAAACTAGAGATAGTCATTTATTTTATGAGGAACAGGAGTAAATAAAGCAGTTTTTACATAAAAGAAGAGGAGAATCTGATAAAACCAGAGAAACCTTCCATCACCAAAAGGTTTCTGTCCTTTGTGACCACATCTGTCAAGAAGATATGGAGAGAGAAAGTACCAGAACTTTATAGATCTGGCTCACCCCAGAAGAAGAAAGAACCATCATGTCAAGCCGTCCCTGATCAAGGTCAGACCGCTGTATGGCCCTGTGGACCCTGACAGAGAGTCCTTACACTCCTTAGAGATCCTGGATCTCCCCACAGAGGATGATGTGAGCTGTCAGATCAAAGCTTCTGTATCTAGAGGGAAATGGAGATTCTTCAGCAAAGTAGACAAAGAATGTGTTTCCTGGAAGAAATGTGTGAATGGACACAATCTGCTCAGACAGAGGAACCAGATTAATCTCCAGAGGTTACTCTGGTGCAGTCCGTCCTAAGTCATGATCACATGTCAAAGACGACTTCCAGCATCAGCGTCAGGAGAGTTTTAAAGAAGGTCACCAAACTTCTCAGAAAAGTGATGGAGAAACGTTGTTGTCCATCACAACAATGTCAGAAAAGCTTTTGATTGTACCTAAATCACAGAAAAACCAGGTAGACATTAATTGTTATTAGTTTGGATTATAATTAGTTGGTATTATTCTTTGTTGTTCATGATCATCATTATTATTAAAAAAAACCTTTTAAAAAATGTCATTTCTTTGTCTGGTTCTGTCAGAAGAGATTTAGATATTAATATCTGATCACTTCTAAGATTCCCTTTGGGTAGAAAATCTTTTTTTCTCTAATATTTTCTCATATTAACAAAACAAAACAAAGTGGCTTCACATAAATATGAAGGACCCACTTTCATCAGTCATGATGTTTTCATCCCCACTACATCCTCGTCCCTTTTCTAGTCATTTAACTTTATTTGTTAACAAAATAATTCCATAGAAACCTTTAAAACCCTTTTAATGGATATTCCAACCCTTACCAATATCGAGGTCAAGAACATGAAACATCAGAACGGGACATGTTCATAGTTAATACGTGATTATTAAGCCAGTCTTTACTATAAACCTTTATCACAACGGTAAGTTTAATCAGGGATGTGCTAAAATAGTGGCAGTTAGTGTTTCTCTGAAATGAGTCCCAGCTGATTAGATTAGAAACGGTGTTTGTGGTTGTCAGTCATTTATACTCAAAAAAAAGAGAAATTGAGTTAATAGAATCAGTTTAGTATCATATAATATGAGTTTACTACCAACTAAGTACACATCAGAAGTTCTACAGAGACACTGGTGATGAGACTGGATGGTAACCATCTCTTAACACTGATTGGTGCTAAAACAAACAAACACTCAATTGAACAAACAACAAACACACAAACACACAAACACAGCCCTGGGCTGTAGAAGGAAAAACAAGGAAATGTCACAGTGTTTATTTTTGAAGCATTTGAGCTCAGAGGACAGAAGACATTTTTCACTAAAATGAAATTTATGATTTCCAGGCCAGAAAATAGAAACTGGAACAGTGGCGACTGTTAAATATTCCTGACACGTCTGTGCTGCTTTAATGACATGATCATCGTCATATTTATGAGGAATTACAGATAATTCTTCAGTGACACTGAAAACATTTACATGAACCATGCACTGTGGTCTGTCTCTGGCTCTGGGACCTGAATCCTGCACAGAGGGCAGTCCCTGACTCTGGGACCTGAACTATGCACTGTGGTCTGTCTGTGGCTCTGGGACCTGAATCCTGCACAGAGGGCAGTCCCTGACTCTGGGACCTGAACCATGCACTGTGGTCTGTCCCTGGCTCTGGGACCTGAACCATGCACTGTGGTCTGTCTCTGGCTCTGGGACCTGAATCCTGCACAGAGGGCAGTCCCTGACTCTGGGACCTGAACTATGCACTGTGGTCTATCCCTGACTCTGGTACATAAGCCCTCCATTGTGGAAGGCCCTGGTCTTGTGGAAGACCCCTGGTTACAATACCTACGGCTGTGGTCCAGGCAGGTTGAATGATAACAGACCAGTGGCACTCGCATCAAAGGTAATAAAGACTCCGGCTCTTCTTGCTCAGACTTCAAGTGCATCCAGCTGACCTCCTCCAGTTTGCATACAGGGGAACATCTGGGTGTAGAACAAGGTATCAAACATACAGCCTGGGGGCTAAAACAGGCCTGTCAGGGGATAAAATCTGGATTAATTTATTTAATGTGAAAAGGACATAGGTGATATGAAAGTTTTTTTTTTTGTTTGTTTTGTTTTTTTTGTTTTGTTTTGTTTTTTAAGAAGAGTAGCTATAATTCCTAATTTGTTCACACGAATTTAAATTTTTTTATGTTTAAATCTAAACTATTTCCAAGGCAGGGGGACAGCTTGTGCTATATTTTATATCTTTCTGACTTAATAAATCTGACCTTAGTTTGTATTATGAAGTGAGTCAATTCAGGTGGTCAGGATTATTACACACATGTGGAAATGTACACATATGTACATTTAAAAATACTTCTAGATCTTGAAAAGTTACTCTGATTATATTGTATCACTGTACTTTATAATCCCAGATTCCTGTTAGTAAATGTATTGTGATTCTGTAGATCCATTGTGATCTGAAAGTTGTAATGCAAGTGTAAATGATTAAACATGTAGATGTGTTAGATGTAAACTAAATAAAATATGTCAGTAGATAAAATAAATAAATAAAACATTAATTAAAAAATATAAATTAGATATAATGTAACAAAATTATGTTCATATATGAAGTTAATAAAATGTATTTTAATTTCAAATTTAAAAATATAATCTTTTAAAAATAATCAGAATCAGAAAAAATTAAATATAAAATTGATTAAAATCTTTTTAATACAATTCATTGTAGAAATGTAAATATATTTGAGATTAATATAAATATGTTTAAAATTATATTTATATAAAAATATCTATTTCATATTGTTCATAAATGTTTTCTAAATTTACAGTCCTTTTAATACTATCATCTTCATAACATACTTGTACTTCCTTGTACTAAAACAAAGGGAAATATTTGGACTTTTCATAGATTATTATGTTATTATTTCACTGATCTGGTCCACTTGACATTAAATTTCGTTGTTTGTGGTACCTGAACTAAAATAAGTCTGACATCCCTGATCTACTTTCTTTGCTGAGAGGCTAAATCTATGAATTAAATGCAGGTTTCTGTTTGGCGGCCCAGCTGTCAAACTGGACACGCCCATGAGCTGCCAAACTGGCCAATCACAGAGCCGTAAAGTTCTCACGCTGGATGCCCTGACCAATCAGAACGCTATAACGCAAACCATATGAAGAAGATTTGGCTCCGCCCCTCTAATGTAAAATTATGGGAATAATCACCGTCAAGATTCAGAAGGTTCACGTGCGAACACCACCGGCAGGATTAAACTGAAAATTTTTATTTATTATTCAACCACACATGGTTATCGATCTGTTAAGATTAAAATACACAATGAAATTAATTATTTTTTCATTGTTTACTGGTTTTATGTTTTGATGTGTACTTTTTTAAAAGCATGACAAAAACCACTCTGATTAGTCTTTGTGGTGTAATTCCGTGAGAAATGTTAATTCCTAGATTTTATTTGTGATTAATTAACAAACTAACAGCAGAACTGAGTCATGCCTTTATGAGTCATAGATTTTAGCCGGTATCCCCACACTTTCACACGGAGATGAGCCAGACTGTAGTCTACCCTCATCTTCCCCCCAGGAGGCTCCGCTTCCCAGCCCCCTTTGTTCAGTCTGGCCGGTGGGTTGAGTCAAAAGAAGGCTGAGCTAACCCAACACTGACTGGAAACACAGACAGGAGCCAGAACAGGCCCAAGGAGCGAACAAACAGCGCCAAAAAGACGCATTTAGGAGCAGAAAAATAGTTTTCCAGCGTTGCTGATGCTGCGCGTCTTTTCGGATTCTGACGGGATTTCGTGCTTCCCTCGCGGCCGTCCACATCGATCATCCTCGGTCTCCTTCGGTGGCTGCTTCAGCCATCATCGTGAGAAATGAGCCGACGGGCTAAATGCTAAGCCAACGCCGGTGTGTTGCTAACCTTGTGCAGTTGTTTCCATCATCCACGGATCCACGCTGACTCTCCCTTTCAGTTTCTGCTCAGCATCCATATTTGCATCCCAGGGAGTGGCAGCCGCTAATCCGTCTTTTCCCTGACAAGGACCTGAAAGTTGGCCAGCAGTCGGACAGCCCTTTGGACTTGGTATTTTCACACGGGAAGGTGACTATTTTCTCTAAATTTTTTTCCTTTTTTGGGGGGCATTTATTTTTACCGGGAGGGACGTGTTGGGGAGTAAATGAAGGGCAGTCTAGACCACGTTGCCGCAGTAGCTACAACAATGGATCAAAGTGGCGTTGTGTTACATTTTGTTGAGGTGGGCATTATCATCCTGACGTTCCCATCCTGTTCTCACTTAAATTACATGTAAATTAGAATAAATCCAAGTCTGAAAAGCTCAGAATAATAACCATAAATGGGGCCTTATTTTTGACTCCTCTCACCACAGTCATCATTCTCAGATAGGATTTTACTGAGTGCTCTGAGGATGAACAAAGCTATTTTTCCACCATCTGGACACGTGTAAATTAGAAGGAAGATTATTTGTCATACCATATATCTGATTCTTTTCATTCCTGATGTCAAATGATCCATTTAAAGCCTCACAGATGTGTGGTGTTTGCTCTAGCAGCATTATATCTTCTTAATAAGCTCAGGACTATGATTTGTAGGCCATGCTCCACTTGGGCACTGGCCTACATTGGCTTTCTGTCAGATTATTACTCTGCTAGAATTGATAACCTGACTATGAAAGAAGAAATGGAGCAATTATGTGTTATTAATAGTAGGATTACAATGACAGATGTAATGGTGACACTTTTCAATGTGCAGTCTTGCTGTTAGAACAGACTTAAAACACACGGCCAGATGTGGAAGGACTGCATTTCTGCTTTTTTCCTCTGCTTTTGTCACTATTAAAGCCTCAAACCATCAGTTGTACAAACTTCATGTTGTTAAATGTCAGTAAAGGCCACCAGGAAACCCAGACATACGAATGGAGGGTGGGCTGACATGAAGTCAGGAGAGCAGTGCTTCATTTCAGTTCGCTACAGCTTTATTTGCACAGAACCAATTCACAACAGTCATCTGAAGGCACTTTTACACACAGTCCTGTGCGATCCAGTTCCTTGTAGTTATAATTAATTTAAAACAAAAGAAGAGACAGTGGGGAGGAAGACTTCCATCAGAACCAGGAAGGAAAGCCTCCAGCAGATCCAGAACCGGGAAGGACGGCCATCTTCCAGTTTGGAGTGCAGAGGACAGGAAAGGGTGGTCAACAAGCAGTATAAATCTCAGCCAAGGATACCTGCTGAGAAAGAAGACGAGAATTAATGACGACAACGTTGTCAAAGGAGCCCAGTGCATCATGGGATGTCCCCCAGCAACTGATGAATGGGATGGATAAGGGTCAGCAAGCCAGACCTACTATAAGATTTATCAGAAAGGAAAGTTCGAAGACTGGTCTGAAAGGTAGAGAGGGTTTCTGCTTCCTGAAGCCAAACTGGGAGCTGGTTCCAGAGAGAGGGGTCTGATAACTGGAGGTTCTGCCTCCCACTCTACTTTTAGAGCCTCTTGAAACCCCCAGTAAACCTGCAGTCTGAGAGTGAAGTGGTGTGTTAGGAAAATCTGGAACTGTGAGATCTTTAAGATCATCAGAACCCTCACATTAGCATTTAGGTCCAGATGGAGACTTTTCAGAACATTTCTAGGACAGAACAATAATGAGGAATTGCAGCAGCCCAACCTGGAAGTAACAAATCCATTCGCTCATTATGTCATTTTAAGCATATAATCACCTTTCTGAAAGTAAAGACGTGACCATACCCACAGCTACGTTATCCCTGTTTTCTGATTCCTACAGCTAAACATGGAGAACCACGGCCTCCACTCCCTCATCTAGTTCCAGATCCAGAAGGTCTTTAGCACCCAGGGTGGAGCTCTCAGGTCCCAGTCGTCTCCTGCTACTGTAAAATGAACATGCTGAAGTCCAGCGGACTTAAAATCCCTGGCCGCGGGGCCAAGCATTCCAGCCCAGTGGGAAGGACCTCAGCTGGTGGGACATCCAGCCCCATTGCCCCGAAAGACAGTAAGACACTTTCTTCTCCAGACCACCGGCTTTTTTTTCTCATCAGTGGAAGTGCTTTAGACCTTTTATTGTGTTGGTGACTCAGTGATGCACAGCTGCATTAGATTACATGCTAATGGTTTTCAGTGAGACTTCTTCTCATACCAAAAAGTCTTTATTACTCAGAAGTCTGTCTTAAACCTCATCTTGACAGTGTTTCCAGTGCAAATAATCTGTTTTTCTGCTAATTAAGTGAAAATATTGATTTCATACTTGTCCGTCTCTGGTAGTGATTCTTTTATAAAGGCTGAAATGAGAGTCTGCTGTTCCCTCTTAGAGTTTTAGTGTATTTCCGCTAAAGATTTTGGTTGGAATTTGCACATATGAGGGTGCGAGCTGGTTTCCCTACTAATGTGAGAGTTTATCACGGTGTTTGAGTCAAATAAAGAAGGAAATGAAGACACAAGTAAAACGTATTCTGACCTCTGCAGCTTCCTTTCTGTGTGACGTCACCTGAACTGGCAGGAAGTCAGTGATGTCTAAGAGACCAAAGAATTGAAGGAATATGCTACGTGTCTCTAGAAAAATTAAGAAGCTGCCTCAGTTTTTGGAGAAGAGTTACAAACTAGATGAGTGTTGTCAGAAAACAAGGGTAGCTTCTATCAGAATCACGGCGAGTGTTTAAGCTGCACCTAAAGAAGATCTTTGGGAAAATATATCATGTCCACAAATCTACTGTAAGTTAGACTGACATGGATTACAAATAAAAAATAAGAGGAAAAAAAGAAAAAGAAATGTTTGTGGCTTGAAACTCAGCTGGTTGAGCAGCTAGATGATATAGAGAGACCACAGCTCCTCCATGCAGCTGGGGCAGGTTCGAATCCCGGTCTCAAGCTCTGGATGCTGCAGGTAAACCAAAACTTAACATACCTGGTGTCACTGGATTTGTTTCTACTCTCACAGTTCAGCAATTACGTTTAACATAGTTTTAGTTTCCTAATGACACTTTTATCCAGATTCACAGATCCAACTGTGCAATGACTACAAAGGCTCATGGGAAATCCATATTTCATGTATACATATATTTTTTCTTCTTTCTTGGAAGAAATATTCTTTGCTCAGAGCAGCTGAGAGAAGTTTAGTGGGTTGGTTTGGAAATTCGGAAATCAGAGCTGTTGTTCCTGCACCTGCTAGGGATGCATCCTGGATATCCCCCTTTTATCCCTTAAATCCAGATCCTTCCTTATAAGGGCTAAAAGAAATGACCAACAATCAGCTACTAAAAAAGTAAAACAGGACAATAATGTTTAAACTTGCTCAAAATTTAGACCCTAATGTTAAAAAACAGATCTGGGACACCAAAACATTTACATTTGGTCAGTAAGTTAACGCTTTTATCCTAATAATCAGTATAATAAGAAACTCTGCTGTGTTGAAGAGGAGCGAGTGGGTGTCATAGAGACGAACTCATTCCAGATAAGACACGTTTTATCTTAGACTGCCTGTGTGTTGGGATGGCTGTTTCCAGATGAATTTCACTGTTCAAACAGAATAGTTTAACCAGTATGGATGAATTGTTTCAACTGGTAACAAGTGAATGAATAATTGAAAATTCGGTTCTTAAGTTCGTACAGCACAAACACTCAAATCAGCTTCTTTCACATAAACTGATTTCACTCAATTACATTGAAAGTCAACTTAAGATTCAAGGTGTTCCAAATGAAATATTTGTTATCCCAAAGTAAATTAATATTCACATCAAACGAACTTTTTTAATAGCATATTGTCACACTTTATTTTAGTTTGTAAAATGGGAGCAGCAAGAAGTCCTAAGACAAAACATCCACAGATGTTCATCAACAGATTTGTTTCTGTTGCCAGAAAAACACGAAGCCCAGCTTTCGGTGGTGGATGTTTCTCCCTGCACTGTTCTCCACACTCATGCTGCCGACTTTAATACGAAAACTTTAGGAAGTAAAGCAGAAGTCTTTGCACAATTGGTACTAAGTGATTTAAACAGGTCTGACTGTAAAGTTAGACTAATTTAATAAATTAACTTGGATCACTTGTCACAAATAGAAGCAGTTCATTTAAGCTGGCCCCACAATTCTCTCAATTTCAAGTTAACTAAAACAAAAGCCAGTTTTTACTAACCAAAAGAATGAAGTGGGATCCATTTAAGGCTTCCTGTGAGGAAGGCAGAGGTGGAAAAAGAACATTTGGGATTGGCTCTGCTTGCAGGAACCTGAAATGGGTTTTTAACAGAATAACTTTTACAACTCCAAGAAAAAAGTTTATTTTGACTCCGTCCAGCGACAGCGAGCCCAAAGACATCAGCTGACAGTTTCATGTCTGTAATGCGAATCTGAAGGAAAGAGGTGTCGACGTGAACAAATAATTTAATTACACACAGATTTGACAACGCAGCAACTGAATAAGTCATCTGCTAACACTCACTTACATAAACTTACAAACCCTGTCTGCACAAAGTAATCACAGCTGTTGTCAACCTTAAATGCAACCACAGTTTATCCTCTCCACTTTTACACGACAGGCCTGTTCTCACAGCTCCACACACACATGCCGGCTCTGTTTGTGCTAAATTACAGCCCAGCTGAAGCGAGCAGAGTGGGAGAAAAACCAGCCAGCTTTGGCTGATAGTACGACTACCATTAGTGTAAGGAAGAGTGTGTCAGGGTTCATGCTGATTGTGGAATTTCAGAGTTTAGGAACCTGCAGCTGCACCAGTTTTGCCTGTAAGCTGCTTCCTTCCTGTTCTGGTTTGTATTTATTTACATTTGAAGCAGGCTGTAGCTGTAAGGGGAGGTGCTTCTGCCACCCAGAAATAACAAAAATGACCACAAGCTCAAATTTGTGTCATGTTTGATTTTAGTCTGCACAGAAATATGTGAGCGCTCCAAGTATGTCGACCACATTCCTTCCTCGCTTTGTTAAAGCCACTTGAAAGCGTTTAGAAGGAGAATAAACTAAAATTTCTTTCATTTATCTGTCCAAGTTTTTGCTCATCATAGGGCTCAATTTGTTTCATTGCTGTGTGGAAGCCACAAGAGTTCAGAGTGTCTGAAACCATCCTGGACACGTCCATTAAGAGCTCAAAAAGCTAATCCCTTCATGTTGCATGCAGGACTGAAGCCTGTTGCTCAGGGCTAGTCAGCTGCTGCTCTAGATAGCGGTTTGCATACCACTAGCACTCATCTGAATCCCAGCATCTGGTTTTAAGTTGTTTGTTTCTGTCATAAACAAAATTGTTGGTCTTCTTTCATCCTGTTAGAGCTGCTTTGTCATGCAGTGTTTTTAGATCTTTGTCTGAGTGAGGGAAGAAATTATCCATCACATGCACAAGCAGCTGGCATCTAATGCTTCTGAAATGATGGTGTCATCTGAAAATATGTCATTACTCCATACTGCAAGGTTCACTTTCATGTTGTTGTTGTCTGGCATTAAAATAGAGCGTTTCTAGTTTAGAGTTTTTTTTAGAGTTTAGAGAGGCCCTTATTTTTTCATACAGATCTTTAGCTAAGTTCTCTGTTGACAAGGCAGTTGGGTATGTGTGCAAAATATCAGTAAAAACATAATACAGTCATTTACCAATTGCATCAATCTATATTTTATTACCAATAGAACATAAACAACATGTCAGATGTTGAAACATTTTACCATTTCATGGAAAATATGAGTTCAGTTTGAATTTGATGACATGCCTGTAAACCGTTGGGACTCAGGCAACAAAAAGCTGAAAAAATAACTGGTACAAGTCAAAAACAACTGAAGGTGCATTTGACAACTAATTAATTAATTGGCAACAGGTCAGTAAAATGACTGAGGAGCATTTCAGAGAGGCAGAGTCTCTCAGATAGAAAGATGAACAGAGGTTCACCAATTTGAGACAAACTGGCTCTAAAAATTGTGGGACAATTTCAGAATAATGTTCCTTTATGTAAGATATTGAAGACTTTAAAGATCCAACCATCTACCATCTATAATATGATCAAAAATGTTGTGTGTTCATGGTGAGAACAGGATCCAAATGCAGACAGAGCCAGGTCTAAGTGAAAAGGTTTATTATAACCAACAATAGATGAGCGGCTGAATGGGGAGGGCGTGGCAGGCAGGCAGGTCTGGGTTTCTGAGAGGAGCAAAAAAAATATTAATATGCAGGCTGAAGGAAAACACAGACAAAAATGCAGAAATGGCCTAGCGCTGTTACCACTGGGTAAACCAACAATCTGGCGATGACTGGAAGGCTGAGCCAGTCTAAACACTGCTGCTGATTGTGGAAGAGGTGCAGGTGAAGATCCTGGTTGCCGGGGAAACATGCACGCCTACCACAGCCACACACCAGAGCAGGAACATGGACCACAACAACAAGATTTAGAGAATCAAGAGGAATCTCTGTCTACATGGGATAAGGCTAAAAGTCAAATTGGATGCTGGTGATCTTGGTGCCCTCAGGCAGCATTGCATTAAAAGCAGACATGATTCTCTACTGTAAATCACTGCATGGGCTTAGGAAGACTTCCAGAAATCACTGTCAACGAACACAGTTCACCCTGAAATCCACAAATAGGTT
The DNA here is from genome assembly GCF_017639745.1 of Melanotaenia boesemani. NCBI lineage: Eukaryota > Metazoa > Chordata > Actinopteri > Atheriniformes > Melanotaeniidae > Melanotaenia > Melanotaenia boesemani. The sequence continues at coordinate 28,229,968 of NC_055696.1, read as the reverse complement.
AAAGCTCTATCATGAAAAGAAGAAGCTAATTTAAAATGTTCTGAGGCAAGTGGAAAACTGGGTGAAAATGTGAAATAGTTTCTGGAAAGCATGGAGGGCATGTCCTGCAGACTAAAGAGGAGAAGGAGCATCCAGCTTGTTATCAGTGGACAGGTGAAAAGCTGCATCTCTGATGGGATGGGGCTGCATTAGTGTCTATGGCATGTGCTGTTTCCACATCTGTGAAGCTCCATCAATGCTGGAAAGTACATGGAGGTTTTAGAACAACATCTCCTCTAGGACTGCAACGATTAGTTGACGTTGTCGACAATAGTTGACAATAAAAATAGTCAACAACGAATTTAACCGTCGACTATTGTTGGCAAAAAAGAAAAAAAAACAAAACAAAAAAAAAAAAAAACTATAGAGTGAGACATCGTCTTCTTTCCTATCTCTGCTGAGAGTTGCACATGCGCAACAAAGCCCGCTAGGGGAAAAATATGGCAGACTAGGGAACAAAACAACAGCAGAGGATGTCTAAAGTCTGAGACTGCTTCACATTACACTTACAAAATAAATTAAATACATGTGAGATTTGTAAAGCGGACCTTGCGTACCACGGAAGTACGTATGCAATGCCCGAACATTTAAAGACGAGGCACGTCAGATAACCTCAAGCAAGATTTAAAAGCTGAAAGTGAAATAAGTTGTCATTTAATAATTATGAGATACATAACCCAAATAGTCTAGTCGTTTTAATAGCTGGTGACTAATCGACTATCAGAATAGTCATTAGTTGCAGCCCTAGTCTGCTCCCATCCAGAAAAGGTCTCTTCTAGGCCAGGCCTTGCAGATTTCAGCAAGACGATGCTGAACCACATCCCGCATCCATCACAGCAGCATGGCTTCACAGGAGAAGGGTCTGGCTGCTGAACTGGCCTGCCTGCAGTCCAGACCTTTCACCAATACACAACATCTGGAGCATCATGAAAGCAGAAATCCAGCAAAGAGGTCCAGGACTGTAGAGCAGCTAGAATTCTGCCTGAATGGGACAACATTCATCTCCTAAAACTCCAGCAGCTGGTCTCCTCACTTCCTTGACATTGTTAAAAGAGGGGATGCTACACAATGCTAAACTTTACCCTGTTTTTTATTTGGTTGTTGTAGACATAAAGCTGGTTGATCCCCCTCAGTTGGGTCATTTTCTATACTTGAATGATGATGGAAATGTGTGTGTGCTGTTTAGGTGGCATGTTTGCAGAGCAGCTGGACAGGTGACCTTTGACCTCTCATTATATTCCATCCCAGTAACATTAGAACCAGGAGTTGATATGGAGGAATCTGTTTCCTGCAGCAGATAGTCCTCACACTGACCCGGCCCTAATGCTTCAGATCTCACCACGTTTGTTGGTTTAGCCTTGGGTGACTGAGAGAAGCCACTGTGTCGGAAGTTGGCAGAGTTCACTTTACTGAGTTTAAAGAACTGTTTCAGCCTCCTCAGGAATCTATAGCCAAAGAGTGAATAAAACAAAGCTCCTTTTTTTTTCTTCCTCCTGCTTTTTAAGTGAAAATAATGGAGCTGTGTCAGCTATCGTGGTGCAGCTTCTACTGAGACCTTGCAGGTTTGACATGCAACAAAAATCTCAGCTGTGGTTGCAGGTTGTTGCTTTTCTGGACACTTAAAACTGTTTTACATGCAAATCAAATACACATTTCTATAAATATTAATGTTAATCCAGCTTCTTCTTTAGTGATGTTTTGTTGTTCCTGCTTTATTCTCAGAAGTTATTTTAAGAATATTAAATCATGTGAGTGCATGTGATGCAACAAGCTCCAAACCAGATAGCCTGCAGTCTGAAACATTTAACAAAGCACAAAAAAAAGTCACTCATTTAATCCTCGGGACAAAAATGCAACCTTGTAAATAACTGCTGTAAAAGTATTACATATGAATTAGAGGTTGAACTTTAGTGCGTTAATTCTGATTAATTACAAAAAAAAAATTAACGGGTTTAAAAAATTGAACACATTTTATCGCAGTTTGCAGAATGTTTGTCAGCGCATGATTTTCTGACACACACGTCAGAACTTGGGTGCAATTTTAGCGAGTTTTCAGTCCCCTTTAGCGATTCTGTTTTTAAAACGCTACTAGCAACAAATCTAGAGAGTTTCTGGTAATACTGGAGGCTTTTGGAGACTGATGTGAAAGCATACAGTGTTTACTCTTCTCAATGAGCAGCGGCGCTGACTCAGGCCCCTCCCCTGTCCAAATGCACTCAACAGCCACGGTGCCCAGCTCCCAGCTACAGAGCCGACCCGTGACCAGACTCAAAGCTGCTGCTGGCTGATCCCGCCCTGGCTCACTGTCAGATATTCATGTCTGTTAATATAGAATGTGGACGAAAACATTTAGAAAGTTAAAGTACTACACCATGTTCTAGACTCTTAATCAATTCATTCAATTGAAATGCTATTAAATGCTTTTTATCAGACATTACCAGAGCTTGAGTTTATAATGTGTCTGTGTCTATTATTTGATTTAGTCGTCCACTAAAATTGTTATGCGATTAAAATGCGATTAATCAAGATTAATTACAAATCCTCTAATTATTTAGAATAGTTAGTTTAATCGAATCCCACCCTAATATAATTTTTTTTCCACTTTAAAAGTTAGTAGTTTTAAACAATTCCAGCCTAAAATACACAGATAATAGTTATGTGTATTTTTTTAACCATTTAAAATCTAATTAATTTTTAAAACTCCAAAGTTTTTTAAAGTAGAGAACAAAACAGCAAACAGCAAGAAAATGTTTCCTTTAAATGCTTTGCATGCTTTGAATATGAAAAAAATGGTGCAGTCTGATGGAAAAATATAAAAATTGAAAATAGAAGGCTATCACCCCAAAATTAAATCCTAACATAAAAGAATGCAGTTGTTTAAGTTTAGATAATTGAGGCATCAAAAATGTCATCTATAATGGTTTTCAATGAGGCATTTTTTGTCCTTTGGATTAAATGTGTAAGTTTTTGTGTAGCTTAGCCATTTTAGGCTAATTGAAAAAGCTGACATTAAAATCCTAAAATGGTCAATAAAAGAAATATTCTATGGGAAATTTTAGCTATATTCAATTAACAAAGCCAAACTAGCCTGCTTTAAAATTACAGTTATTGCATGCATATTTAAATGCATTTTTTAACTTCACAGTCATCCTCTTATACATCAGCACTTATTTACCAAAATCCTAAAAGATAAATGTGAAATCAGAAGAGATTATGATAGTAATTGAAGCCTGTTTGTAGGGACAGAAAAGATCCTTAATGTGTCCATCAAATGTAGGTCGTGACTCTCAGTCGGTCACTTAACGACTAAAATGATACTAGACCCGGACACGGTGCGTTTAAGAGCAATAAACTGATCAAAGTTGAATGCATTCAGGCTCAGTCCCCCTCACCCACCTCCATCTGTGCTCGCACAGCTGCCACAACCTCTGCTGCCACAAACTGATCAGCCCAGTCAAAACAAACAAAACCAGAACCAGTTAGAGGCTGAAGGTGAAGATTATTGAGGAAAATTATCATAAATAATAGGCAAAGAGGCCACAGAAAGATGGGTGTGTGAGCAAAGCAAAGCAGAGAGAACTTTGGGAGGGGGGTAAGGGGTGGGGTTAATTGGGAGGAGGAGGGGGGGAGCTGTGGAGGTTTCATTGTGCCGAGCTGATGAATAGTGGGATTCAGATGGTAGTGGGAGGTGGCTGAGCACAATAGTGAATGTAATGACTGTTTCTGGTCTTGCTTCTGCCCAGGATCCTTTTACCCTCAGTGCTCACAGATCACGGCTTAGCTCAGGTTTGAAACGCCATGCCGGGTTCTGGTGGTCTGGATCACAAGTTTTGACCCAATATCTTTACCATTTAATGTATTTATGACCGACAGTAATCCTTCTTTATGTTTAGTTTTCAAAGCAGATCATCCAAAATGAACAGATATATAGGAAGTAGCTTCAGCAGATAAAGTAAATGTCAAAGATGTTGAGCTCTGAGGTGGTTCTCCCCTCGTCGTAGTCAGCATTTATTTCCACAGTGAATGTTGTGGTGTGTTTTTCTTTTTACTGGCTTCATGCGATTCAGAAGTATCAATACCAATATATGCCTTAAAAAAATCATCATCAAATAGTTTTTTTATTCTTTTTTTTCAACTTTGATAACAGGAAATATCAGATTTATATTTTTAGTCTGTCTTCTACTTGTCTTACCAAGTTACTGGAGGGTAAGTCCATTTTATTCAACCCAACAATGTCATATCAGGGATTTTCTTGCAAATAAATAAATAGAAATAAAATAGAATAGAAAACAATACTATGCAGAATGGGGCCTTGAAAAATCTTAAAATGCCTTCTTGGAACTATAATCATAAAGAAAGCAGACAAAGTTCTCAGCACAGATAAGGAGGTAACGTTTGACCTCCTGCACAACTAAGTGGTGAACAGTGTCAACACTGGTCCCTCCATAATTTCCCTCTACAATGTAGAGTAGTGCTGAGTGAGGATGTCACAATTATTTGATTTCACCATGAATCAAGGTATTTAACATTACAGCTAATTAATGGTAAACATCCCCCAATCAGGGCTTTAAATCGATTTTTGAGTGAAGATGCACACGTCAAAAACAAAAAACGAAATTCGTGAAACATTATCTGGAATTTAATTTCATAAAATCTTAGAAAAAAACTTAGAATAGCTACAACATACATATAGAAGTGTTTTTTTAAAGTACATTTGAATTTGATAATTCAAAACATTTTTCTTTTACTTTATATAAAATGTACCTCTAAACACACAAAAGTTCAGTAACTTTTGATTTAAAACACTTATTTGTAAAAACAAATCAGCTGCTTTAAGAGCAGTTTTTCTTTACAAACCAGCTATTAAAAATTTCTCGTAAATCTTAGTTTAACATTAATGTAATACACATAGATATACATAACAAAGAAAGATGAACATTTAAGGATTTATTTATTAAAAAGTAACAAGTCAGTAGTTTGAATTTTAAAATTGTGCGAAGCTGCTTCCTTCTAAACACAGAGGAACAGTATCTGGTGGTAAGTTTCAGCCTCCAGGTGTGTTTACCTGCTGGAACAGTCAGAAAGCAGGATTAGAATTTCAAATATATCATGAGGAAAGAAGTGATGTTTCAAGAGAAACTTTTTAAAAACTTTAATTATTTAGATTTTCCTCTAGTGCACGCTTGTTCCGTCATGTGGGGACGTCGACAAACACCTGTTCAGGACAGGTGATGCTGCAGCAGCCCACCTACGAATTATCTCCATAGCTGAGACACAAGAGGACGTCCATCCTCAGCCAGAACCACCGGTGGTTTCTGTTTGTTCAGAACAAGGAAGCAACAGACTTTGGAAAAATTTTTAAAAACTCCATTAATGCATGTTAAAATCAGTGCTAGCATTAATTAATTAAAGCATTACAGTTGTGTTAACGTGCCTGGTCTAATTTTTAATAGAGTCTTCAGCACATTACAGTAATGCATTTTTTTAAATGTTCAGAGTCTTCAGCTGGAAGGAAAACAGTCACTAGATTTGTTGTTAGTCACTTAAAGTTGCTAGAATGGTGGGTGTATTTGCTAAACATAGCAAAAGAGTCACTAAGTTGGCGACACTGCACGTTTCCAGGTTTTTACATACTTGGTGTCCTGTTCCAGTGTTTTGTTTTTTTTTTATGAAGCAAGTTTCAGTGATTTAACGCACCAAATGAGAAGGACAATTGTCCAAGGCAAAACTTGGTTTTGGGGGTGTGTAGCATGATAACATGTGAAGACTTCGCTACTGGTACCCGGTGCAGAAGCTGTCTTAGATAAAGAGGTGAATGATCTTGAAGTGTTTTACGGCTGAGAGTGAACCAATGAAAGTTAAGGCGAGTATGTGAGGAAGGTAATTTAACCTGAGAATAAAGCAAAAAGTGGTGAGTCTTAATGAAACATTTGTGACCAGAAGCACTGATCGTCTTCAGATCTCTGATTCAGTGTGCTCTAACTTTCAAGATGCTCTCCTGGTGTGTTACCAGGTCTGTGGTGATTCCGCTGTTCAGCTTTACTTTTCACATTAACAATGTCTGTGGGATCAAATTTTTCAGAAATCAAAAGGACTTGTAGGCTTTTTTTTTTCTTTATATGATAACCATTGTTCTTAGCCCTTCACAAAATGATCACTTTCAGCTTCTAGGTGAATCTTTCATTATTAAGATTGCTCCTACGATCAGAGCCGCCGCTTGCATTACACACTGGGCCAGGCACGGCGCCAGGATTTTTTTTCTCCTGGTGCTAATGAGGGACTTGACCAATACGTGGGGGTGCTAAGAAAATAACAGATTTCCATGACTTAGGTAACTTTATACATAGGTTATCGATTTTTTCAATAAAAGTGGCTAAGATACACAGCAATTTAACTGAATTAGCCAAAGAACATTCAGCAAAATAACCAGGCCTACAACGAGCCACAAAGCAACGGCAAAAATGTTTTCACGTGGAAAGGTGCAAGATTCAGCACCAGACAGCGACCATGTGATAAACAAGCAACACATACAGAATGCAACAAACGCATTTATTCTACATGCATAATTAATGAAATCAACTATGCATTGCTTTTATTGCCTCGGATCACAACATAACTTAAGAAATTAAACTGATTGCGAGATAAATTTAACATACTACACAGTGCAGGCGCAACGAGAAGTGCAAACAATTTGTATCTAATGATTCGGACCACAACATGGTAAAAAATGGAGATAATAATACCAAAGCCACAGCGAGAAGTGCAACACTCCGTACCTGTTAATTAGGCACACACGAAGAAGAGCGTAAAATGAACTGGCTCATCACAGTATGGATGATTATAGAACAATACTGCAAACAAAAATACATGCCACGTTCTGCGCATTCGTTACAATGTAACAATGTCACGTCATCACATCAAATCTGTCACAATCAGTCTATGATCGCAACGTCAGGAAAAAAACTCACCAGAGTTGTTTTACAGGAGGACGATGCGTCTATTGTTATGGTTAAGTGCAAACGAGTCTATAATCTTCTGGACATCAAGGGCCTTGGTTCTTTCTGCGTGTATGGACAGGCAGGCAAGATTGCTGAGTCGGGGGTTTGCCATTCTGTTTCTCAGGTAGGTTTTTATGCGCCGCATGCAGGAAAAACTGCGCTCACATGAAGCAGAGGTGACAGGCAGTGTAACGGATATGCGCAACAGTTTGTAGATGTCCTCAAATGAGTCTTTGTAAGGTTTAAGCATGGACAGAAATTCCAGTGTGTTGCAGACTGTTTTTAAACTAATACATTCCTTTATTATAATATTATTATATATAAATTCATAATTATATTTTTTATAATCTAATTTCTTGGGGGGGCTTAATGGGGCTACACAGATTTATCACGGGGCTGTAGCACCCCCTAGCCCCGGTGTGGCGCCGTGGATGCACTGGGCGTAGAGCACAGGGAAAATTGGGCTAATCATTGTAATCATCGTGATCAATCGTAGTTATAATCTTAGCATATTTAAAGTTAGAAATATTGTAGCATTATGAATAGAGAAGTGTGACCCAGCGCTGCTGTCAACTTGTTAACAGGAAGACAGGCTGCCGTAACCACAGCAGTAAAAAAGCACCGCTAACAGCTGTACTGTATCAGCTCTGTACTGGTTCTGTCCTCCTCTCTCTTACCACATAAATAGAGAACAAGAAAAGAACTGTCTCCTTAACTTCCAGTCAAACACAGATTGTTAATGAGATGCATCATTGTTCACTTTGATTCTTTGATTGATCTTCTGATATATTCAAAGACACTCTGTAAATGTCAGAAAGGTTCTGGCTTATTATGGTGGTGGTAAATTTGATTTACTTATTTAATGTTTGGTAGCACTGTTATTCCAAAAGCAGGGTTTTGTTATTTTTTTCTTTCTCATTTTACAGTGATTTGGGGATACAGGTGCTGAAATTGATCTGTATCTGGAACTCTGTTCTGAGAACACTAAGAGGACATTAAACTTCAGGGTTTCCCCACAGACAACGGGGCAGTTTGTGGTGCTCCCCTGGCACTGGTGAGGGAATGTAGTGTGGTGGTCGGTGGAGTCGGTCATCGGAGTGTATGTAAAGTGTGTGCAACAGACATCGTTCAAACCAAGCAGCAACCTTGGCCAGTAAAATGTGAAGCTTATGCGGAAGTGCAAAAAATTGCAGTTCATTCCTCATCCGCTAGGGGCTGGCTCCAAAATTGAGCAAATCCCCATAGACTCCCATGTTAAAAAGACCAACTTCACAGCAGAAATAAACATGTTTAAAGCCTGGTACAAAAATCCGTTTTAGGATTAATAGGTCAAGTTTACCTTCATGACAACTGTGAGGGGGGTGAATTTTTTTCTAACTCATCCATTTGGATGTTATTTAATTTTACAATTCGGCATAATTTTGATTGACAGCTATCCAATATTCGTGGCAAGAAGGGAGAGTGCAGCACAACCGCGGTTTTTATCCGGCTAACAGCACACCTTAGCTTTAGCCCGCCTACCTCCGTTAGCTGGTTAGCTACCGTTAGCTACCGTTAGCTCCGGGTTAGCTCGGTTAGCTCTTAGCTACAGGCTGTTTGGAGTTTGATGGGTGTCAATCATCCACCTCCACCTTCACAGTCTCTCTCTCAGCTCCACCTCTTTGCCCATTTTTGATTTTCCGGGAATGATGACATGCACGACGCTGCCAAGATGGCGATGGTGGGAGCCGCCCAATGAGCTTCACTTTTGCTCTTCAAAAATCTACGGGTGACGTCATGGAGGCTCCGTCCATCTTTTATATACAGTCTATGGTTCAAACACACTCTGTCTGAGTTGCCATATTAAAAATACACCTGTATGTGTGTACTTCAGTCAACCGGTTAAGACCATTTTAAAGCTACAAGAAGTTTTTGAAATTATTCAGCTCAGTCTTAATTGTTTAAAGTAAGTTCTTTAAGAAAATAACTTGCATTTATTTTATATTGCAAGTAATATTGCAAAGGGGTGGTTGTTCGATGTTTTCAGCACTTTCGGTTTCACACTGCAGAAAAAAGTCAGGATTATCTTTTGAACCATAACTGAGGCTTGGGGATAAAAAATTAACCAAATACCAACTTTGCCATCAGAGGGCATTTTATCTGCACAGAAAGGCATGTTTAGGGGCAATTAATTGCTAACAAATATTAAGTGTAAGCTAATCTTCACTTAGGTAAAGTTCAGATGTTCCAAGTGTCAGTGAATGCAGCATGTAATGAAAAAGTTTGAGGGTTAATATTGACCCTTTTTTTTCTTTTTAAGTTGCATCCATTTACCTTGAGTCTCACAACAACATATGGAAGCAATTGTGGCATAAATTACAGAAAGCACAACAAATGGGGCCCACAGAGCCTTCCAGCCGTGTCTCAGGGCATCGGGGAGACCGCCTGGCACCAACCTTCCCTGAACACAGATAAACACACTTCACTGGCAGTGCTGTGCACTAGACCGCATGCTAATGGTAGCCTGCTCGGTTTACATGCTGCTTTGGAGTAGATTGGGCTACGTGTCAAACAGGCGATATCTCAGGGTTAATCACTCATCATCTCTCTGACCCACTTTTCTGGAGGAATTAGAGAATCATCTAATCTTGCTCAACCTGCACTCCCTGGATGGCTGTTGCCACTCCAGTTTTTATTTCTGCAGGCATGACACAGTTAACAGGCCTGAAGGTGATTCTGCTGGATGGTGAGGGAAGAAGAAAGAAGGGGTTTTATCTAAAGAGGAAACGATGATACATACATATTTTAATAAAGATTATATTACAGTAGTGTTTCCTTGTTTTGCTTTTGTTTTGTGAACAACACAACAATTAACACAAGATGTTCTTTTTCTTTTGTTTATCCAGGCACTCCATTGAAGCCCATCACACCAACTAAAATCTCTGAGGAGGGGGACGATGTTTTGGGGGACTACACTGTTGGGGAACAGGTCTGGGTCAACGGCATCAAACCAGGAGTTATTGCTTACCTTGGGGAGACCCAGTTTGCCCCCGGACAGTGGGCAGGCGTGATACTGAATGACCTAGTTGGCAAGAATGATGGTTCGGTGGGGGGTGTGCGCTACTTTGAGTGCCAGCCCCTCCAGGGCATTTTCACACGACCCTCAAAGCTAACCCGACAGCTGGTCGGAGAGGGGAGCGACAGCCACTCCACCGACTCGGCCCAGAATCAAACCCAGTTCGGCGGCGGTGGCGCCCCCGCTGGCCAGAGGGTGGTGGTGCCACTCAGAGAGGGGCTGCTCAACAGTGCCGTCAAAACAGGAAACGAGTCTGGGTCCAACATGTCGGATAGTGGGTCGGTTAAAAAAGGTGGCGATAAGGATCTTCGAGTTGGAGATCGAGTTCTGGTGAGTAAGTTTGTTCTACGCTAAAAAAAGCCAGTCAGGGAGTTTTTTATGGATCATTTGTTATAAATCTACTGTCGGGAAGTCTGTTTATTTCCCCTTTAAATGGTGAAGCATTTGTAAGGAAACGCATTTGTGGGAGGAGCATCAGAGTTGAGTACCAGGGTGCAGGTTCAACAATCACGTTATGACGCGGAAAGAAAATCTGAACTAGTAATACGAAATATTCTTCCTGAGAGACAATAAATCCACAACTAAATTAATCAACATAATGAAACCTCGAAGGGAAGTGGTATGTTGCTAGTTTAAAACAGACAGAAATAGGTTTAGACCCATTGTTGCATGGCCCATCGTCGACCTTACAGGTGCAATAATTTGTAAAAAGAAAATGTACGCTATCGTTTTGACTCACTGCAATAGCATAAAATGTGTGATATTAAATAGAACATTTCTATTAAACCATGATTTAATATATTAATAGCAAAACCTATTAAACTTATTATTGTTCATATTTTTCAAGGATCTCTACCAAATGCATGTCTTTTTAAGTCTGTACAATATTACTGAAGGTCAGGTAAACACTTCAGTATGACATATTACAAAAATTCTAATTAATTATGTAGACCAAGTCATAACTAAAACTGAGAACTAAAACTAACCAGCCTCAGCATCTCCTCTCTCTGAACTTCCTGGCAGCTTTGATTCTATCACCCGACAAAATAACAAGTGAAAACATGCTAAGGAAACAAGATTTTGGCTTTTTGTTATTATCACCATTATTAATGTTTAACTAGAAATAAAGAAAATATTTTTCTTTTATGTTGACTTACTCTAAAATAACCCTGATGTCCTTCTTTCTTTTCTTTGCTGATGATAATCTGATGTGCATTGTCAAGGTCTGATCATGTTGCACATTTCAAGTGGGTTTTAGACAACAGTTCATACAAGACTGATGCTGCAGTTAAAACCCATCGTTAGAGTTCAGTTCTCTGATGGTGCTTGGGTAAAAACGGTTAAGCCTGGGGGTGGAAGTTTATGTGGACCCTGAACGCCTGTCAGAGTGCAACAAACTGGAAGTGATGAGTCTGTGATGTTTATCAGGTGGCGGCACAGTGTGCTGTAAATGCTTTGTAGCATGTTCAGCTGAGTGAATAGGATTTTCTTCTTTTTTATCTTTGTTTATGCTAAACGAAGCTAACTGTTAGCTTTCAGTACGACCTAACTAAACCCTGCAGACCTCACTTCTGGCTCCTGCTAAAAGACTTCTGTTAAAGACTCAATTTTTACTAATTTCACCTTAGCCTTTTACCACACAAACGAACAAACCAAAAACTCCTCTGTAGTGATGTTGGACCTATCAGGTCTTGTTTAGAAATTTTAGCTCAACTTTTATAAGACAGGAACTCTTCTCGGAGCCACCACTTCCACCACGCGCAAGGCACCACGTGCCATGGGAGCACAAAAAAATTGGGCTAATGATCAACGATAAGCATAATCCTGGCATACCTAAAGTTAAGTATATTGTAGCATTATGAATGGAGAAGCGTGACAATCTTTTAAAGGGAAGACATGCTGCTGTTGACCGTTACCACGTTAAAGAAAAAAAAAACTCCATAAGCAGCTGCTAACAGCTGCAAGATCAGCTCCATATCATCTCTCTTCACTCTCATCCACGCACACAAATATAAAACCAGAACAGATCCGCCCCCTTAACTTCCAGCCAATCACAGATCTTTAATGAGACTCATTATCCTTCACTTTGATTGACAGGTTTGTGATTTCTGAGCTTCTGACACGTTCAGTGACACTCTGTAAATGTCAGAATGCTTCTGCTTTATTGTGGTGGTGGTAAATTTTTATTTATTTTATTTATTTATTTAAAGTTTGACAGCATTGTTAATTAATCCAGAAATATCTAAGTTGTTTTATTAGGATTTAACTGTTTCATCTTTGTGGTTTGGTGAAACTGCTGCTGTATCTGGAACTCTGCTTTGAGAACATCAAACCGGATGGGTCGTTATAGACATGTTTGTCCATTTTGAGACATTTTTGGCCGTCGTCTTGGCTGTGTTAGTGCATATGGGACAGTTCTTTATATAAAAAAGAATAAAATAAAATCTTTTTCTTCACAAATTTTAGAATTCCACTTTTTTTGCTAGCAGTATTTTATGCTCAGGCCTGTATTAGGGTTAATTTTACTGGTGAACAGTAGAAATAACAAATTAATTTTCCTGAACTTGAAACCCTAACATCACAGAATGCATAATTATATTTTGTAATATTCTTGGATTAAAAAAATGTGGGTTTAATGTGACTTAATGTAACATTTTGGTCCTAAAAACTGAGAACAACAGTGACTTCAAGTAATCAAATTTCTATTTAAAGGGTTAAAATTCTATAAATGTTTCCAAGAAATTTACGCTGAAAACCTGCAGCGGTACATATGAAAGAATGAGAGGGCATGCCTTTTTTTTTTTTTTTTTTTCAAATCTCATCAATCCATATTTTATTCCTACTAGATCATAAACATATCAGAAATTAAAAGCAAGACATTTTACCATTTCATAGAAAGTATGATCTCATTTTAATCGGACGGCAGTAACACATCTTTAAAAAGTAACATGACTGGGTATAAAAGGAGTATTTCACAGAGGCAAAGTCTCTCAGATGGAAAGATGGACGAGGTTCACCAATCTGAGACAAACTGGCTCTAAAAATTGTGAAGACTTTGAAGGTCCCACCATCTACGTTGTGTAACATCATCAAAAGAATCAGGAGGAATCTCTGCTTGTAATTATATTCAAATTCTTCCTCAGATATTTTATCTCACTGGGTATTTGTTACATCGACATACTACTTACTGTTAGTTCAATATTTGATGATATAAAGTAGTATTTAGGTAATCTTAATTATTTAGATTTGGAGTAAATATAGATTTAAAGGCGTATAGGTCCAGTAGTTATATATGAAAATACTTAATGTGAAAAATAAACAATATTATGGTTATTTTGGGGCCTTATTTAAAGACAAAGTTTTTCATTTTTCATTCAGTAACAAAGATGTTGGAGTAACTTTAGCTGAAAACTGCTTTATTCCATCAAACATCTGAATATCATGTTGTTGTCATAACAACTGAAAATTTTCCTCATCTTTTTCTTGCTCTGATCTGATTGGCTCATATTCATGCCGTGTAATGCGACTTGTTTCCAGTTTTCACAGGGAATTCTGTTCATTATTCCAGGTTTTACTTTCACCTCCATACAGCCTCCATCACACCTCTATCCAGTTTTGATGATGGTGCTTCACACCAGACAAATTTCAGTCTCCTCTCTGCTCATCTTCTCATGGACTTCTATTAGTGTATACAGTGTTATGAGCATTGGATTATTGACCGGGGGTCACATTGCTCTCCATTTACTGATGGGCACGGGGGATAGTTACATCACTCCGTGTGCAGCCAGAACCAGGAGCTCCAGAAGCCTCCATGCTGGTCAATATTGCAAATCACTCCGGATTACTTTCAGCACTTAAGAAGGGAGCGACCGCTGCTGACACATTGATCAGTGGATCCATCTATTTCCTAAGCCTCTCCAGTGTAATCTATCTTACTTTGGTGGCTTGGATGTGCTGGCTTCCACTTGTGCCCTCTGCTGCCGCTGAAAATGAAACTCTGCCTCCACAATTTCATGAAATGAGCACTAAGGGTGGATCTCAGGTTACACACTGTGGACACAAATTTCTCTCCGTTTGGTGTTGAATTATATGACAGTAGCAGGAGAGAGACATGCTTAACTGGAGGCATCTTTGGTTCGTCTCGGGGAGATTAACTAGCACAACCTTTGCTAAACTAATGAGAATAATTGTGTAAACTTTCCAAGAGTCAGGATTGGGTTAATACTCTCTGGTTTGAAAAGTGGTGGCATTTTAACATGGACGGCGACAGAAACCAGTTCGATCTAATGTCCTCCGACACCACTGTGTTCCTCATCACGCCTTCCTCTTTAGCTCAGATGTGAGCTGTTAATCTGACACTTGAAATCCAAATTTATGATTTGTCACATTTTTCCCCCTATATTTAGTTTCATACTGAACACAAGTAAGGTTTTATATGCAAACACCTAAAAAAACAAACATCACAGTTAATGTAAAAATGCACGTAGAAGCTCAGTTCGTTTAATCCCAGTCAGCATGCGGACGGCCTCAGTTGTCAGATTATGAGGCTAAATTTATGTAAAATGAATGTATCAAGTTATAGCAGCATAAAACCCAACCAGAAGAATAAAACTGAATTTATTACTAACAAAACTTTGTAGAAATAACATACAGATCAACAGTGATCGAACTTTTTCTCATCTGCACATCATTCTTGGCTTTCAGGAGAAAAATATTGGTATTAAAATAAACTCACAACAGAAACTATTTACATATTTACACTTTTTTCCTCATTTTCGGTTATTTCTGTTTCAAAACCAACTAACTCAGCTGCTTTTTGGCGCCACCGTGCATCAAAAACGTCTTCTTGGCTTTATTCCAGCCATAGAGGAGCATTATTTTTCTTCCTTTCAGACACACATAGAACTTTCTGCTCACTTGATGATCTTTCACCAGAGATGTTCACAAGTCCTTTTTTGCAAGTCCAAGTCAAGTCACAAGTCACTTTTAGTTGTAATGAGTAATTCCCCATGAAGCGTTTACTGTCTGGTCTTGGTTAGAAAACTGCAGTCCTCACTCAGCCGTTATCTGCCAGCATTTAGTAGCAGCACTGATTGACAAATGCTCTATTTTTCTCTTGACAGTTTCTTTTACCTAAATACTGAAAACCTGTAGATGAACATGGAAATTTATTCAGATTAGTAAATATGCTCCTAACATAGCTTAATCAAGAGGTTTTAGTGTGAACCAAAATCTATCTGGACCCATAGAAAACTTTTTAAACTTTTTTTCCCTGCATGTAGAGAGGAGGGCCAATATGCTGCAATTTAGTGTAGGACCAACCGCTGCAACACATCTGGTTTAAATGACAGCTTGTTGTCAAGTTCTGCTCTTAATGACCCATTAATAATCTGACTCGGGTGTATTGCAACAGGTAAACATGTACAATCTGCAGGACAGTGGCTCCACAGGTCCACAGTTGGTGATCGCTACACTAGTGCATCAGAAAAATTTTTTTATTTTAAGGGGCTTAAAAAAAATGTGAGATGACTACAGAAAATATCATTTTTTTAATTTTTTTAAAATCGAATTAAAATCATAAATATTTAAATTAGATTCAATACTTGCAGGTCCAGTAAATTTATCTTGCATTTCTAAAAAACATGTTATTTACAGTGGGTCTGATCCCAGTTTGGTCCCAGTTTAACATCATCATGGTAAAATCACAGTTCATAGAAACTGAGTTCAGTAAATGTCTCGTTCTTCTGAACACATTCAATGGAGCCAGTCGGATAGAGTGCCGCTGTGGCGCTAAGCTCGTTGCTAACATAGATGCTAACATTAGCTTTTATATTACAGTGACTAACCCCTCCAGAGGTTGCAATTTGCTGCTCTTATATTTGTCTCTTTTACTAAGTTTGTAACAGCGGTGCTGCAACAACAGATGTTTTCTGTTGATTACGCTGCAGACGCTTCTGTGTGACATTACATCTGGGAGAATGACAGCAGACAGAAGATCCTAGAAAAAAAAAAGAAAAAGAGGATTTTTCACAAGTCTCCAATCTCAAGTCTGAGTTGAGTCTCAAATCACCATCTCGAGTCCTGATTGGACATTACTGTCTATTTGAGCTATTAAGCTCTGACTGATGGAAAGTCTGACAGGAAGTGTCTTCATCATCATGTCCAGGTCTAATTACAGGTCTCTTAGCAACATAGTAGTGACAGTGATCTTTTTATGATGAAATGTGATAAATATTGGTGTTATCATGGATCATTGGACTTACCGTATAGAATCTCTAGATAAACTCTACATTTTGTGGCTGGATTGTAAACCTGAACCACAATTGAGCCAGCAGATTTACACACAACTGTTCCTGAGAAACTGCTGATGATATAAGCAACGGCGCTCGGGAGCGCCACAGATCTAGTGTAGCTTTAAGGATTAATGTTCAGATGTGTGAAAATATGTCTGCTGATTACTTTAGAAGTAGGATCTTAAAATATAATGAATAAAGAGCAGCATCTTAAAGTGTTTTTGAGATCTTTAATTCCACCATGTCCTGAGGAAATGGGATGTGTGCTCAGTCCTGTGTGATTTTCTGTCATACATGTGGTCACCATGTGGGAAAGACATTCAGCAGCTTGCTTATGGATTTCAGTGTCATCCAGACAGGAAGCCATTTGTTTTTGTTCTTGAGGAGAGGGGTGAGATCACGGGTGGCAGAGATTACCTTCACGTCCCTCAGTTTATATTTGTGGAGCTACAAAAGCTGTGTTGTAATAACTGTTCATAGAGGATAAAGTTTACTGGCTTAGAAAGAAGAAGCACAAAGTTTTTTAGTTCAAAAATGATAAAACCTTCTCTGGGTTTAGGATCTCAAATATGAAGATTTTTCTTTTTAATTGACCTTAAGTTTTTATTATTTGTGAAATTTCAGTCTACAGTCTGTAAGTTGGGACCTTGAGGTGTGTTCACAGCGGCCACCAGAGATGCTATTCTGCATATCTTGGTTGGAACCAGCTCTGATTTGACCTCCTGTTGTCTTTCTATCATCTCCAACCAGTCTGCCCATTCTCCTCTTACCTCAGACACTAACCAGACATTCTGGTCCAGACAACTGCTGCTCACTGGATATTTTCTCTTCTTCAGACCATTCTCTGTAAACCCTAGAGATGGCTGTGTGAAAATCCCAGTAAATACTCAGACCAACAACCGTGCCACGTTCAAAGTCACTTAGATCCTCTTTCGTCCTCATTCTGATGCTCAGTTCTATGCAAATGTTTACCGTTATTAGAAGAACTTTTTGATTTACCTATATGTTGTAGAAACTGAGTTTTTATTCTGACAACTGTCTTGATCTCAGGGCAGAAATCAAGAAAATTATAAATTTATTTTATCTTCGAAGAAAGAAAAAAAAAAGGAAATTGTGCAGATTTTCAACCAGCATCAGATTTTTAGTTCTAACGCATCAGTAACTTCATCTCTTAATGATTTGAACTGGAAGAGAAAAATCTTTACCATTTATTTGGCTCATGCTGCAGCATCTGAAGTTTAATCCTGAAGAATAAATAACTGTTCTGATTGAAAGAGAATAGTTTAGGCTCTGCTGTTCTGGCATATGTTGACCAGTCTGGAGAGAAGTTTAGTGAATTAAACCAACAGACTTGGACGCAGCATGTGTGTGTTGGTAGCTGAACAGCAGAGGTGGCAACTCTGTTGACTGTTGACTCCATCAGGACTGTTTTCATCTAACTGAGGGAACGATGGAGGCGTTTCAGTTTGTGATAAAGACGGTGAAGTTTACAAGAATTGTTTGTCACATTATTCCAACTTCATGGGCAACTGTGTATATCTTGCTTTTTTTAATTAAAGCATCTTATTGATCTTAACAATCTCTTAACTCTAATTAATCCTGTAAAGTTTACATAAAAAAAAAACTCCACATATTTTTCTTTTCCTTTGGTCAGTAATAACAAGAGAGTCACATTATTTACAACACATATGAAAAACATGGAAAACTCATATTAACTAAATGTGAACCACATGAAAATGTTCCAGAACCACATGTACAAATGTGGTTTTCCTGGCCATATTTGTCAGAGCTGAGTGTAATCAACTAGGTTGTGTGACCCAAAATTAAACAAGATAATCAATGTTTAAAATATTTAGGATGGACATTCAGGTCTACTCCTGTCTGAGCTGAAACAACTTTTTGTAGCGTTTACTCACAAATACTTCACAGCTGGGTTGCCTTATTTAAAGTTTTCTCAATGACTCATTGTTTAGTTGAGAAGTCTGAATCCATCCATCCGTCTTCATTTATTACAACGCAGGCGAACTGGGGGCTGAAGTCTATTCCAGCAGCTTCTAGGTGAGAGGCAGGGTACACCTGGACAGGAAGAGGCTGGAGTACTGTCTGATGTTGTGAACATTAGGGTCTAACCTTTGAGCAGCAGTTGAAAATAAACACAGTTGTCCTGTTTTATTAGATTTATAGCAGCTGATTATGTCACATTTTTTTCAGCCCTTATGAGGACCGATTGGGTTTCCAGGGTTCAGCATTTCTGTGTTTTGGTCTGTTTTTGCCATAAGAACAAGAGAGTTTTCTAAATTTTGGAAAAATTTAGTCTTTTTAAATTGTAAGAAATTGAGAAAAGGTGCAGAAAGTCAAGGAATTCAACAAGCACCGTTACCTTTCAGAGAAACTAAGCTAATTCTGAGAAATTTGCTCATTTTCAAAGCGTGTTTAATTTTTGTGCCAAAGTATCAAATCTCATGACTTACGGATGACTTATAATGTAAAATTCAATTATGATAATTCTCTCACACTTTCTCACCTTTAATTATCCTCTGATTCATTTTCTTCATGTTCAGGTCGGAGGCTCTAAGATGGGAGTCATCCGTTACATGGGAGAAACCGACTTTGCTAAGGGTGAATGGTGCGGGGTCGAGTTGGATGAGCCCCTGGGGAAGAATGATGGTGCTGTAGCTGGTACAAGGTATACACACTCAGACACACACACACTACACATCCCTTTTTTTTACCTCTAAAAGGAAATTAAGAGGAAGGATGTGGATCCATCTGTTCAGCCGTTTTTCTGTGATCATGTTGCTCATGAAATCATCCCGACTGACCGTCCAGTTCTGATCAGGCCTGCTTTTGTTGGGCTTTTTTCCACATCCATTCAGCATTTTTATGAAATTTAGGGCTTACTTTTAGCCCAGTAATAGATGATCATCCATTAGTGTTTGACTCAGTGAATCATCTAATGATGAAACCAAGACATTTTAGTCATCTGGTTCTGTGATTCTGTGTGAGAATCTTTGTTCTGATTTTCTCTAAGTTAAAGAGCTGTATCACAGGGGTGTTGCTAGACATAGAGCTCTTCTGGGGCCCAGGCCCCCCATTACTCAGATCACATTTGTATCATAAAGACCTGTTCTATTCATTCCATCTACTTCTCTTTGTTAAGTCTACCTATACTGTGTCTGAAACTGATATATCTGACAGAGGAAAAAGAAATGAGCTTTTATGGGGAAATGTGTACACAAATTAAGCTTTTTTTTAAGGTGTAAGACAAATACTCTGCAGATGTAAATGTAAACTAATAAAACCTTAAAATCTATTATGCTTTTGATACTTTCTTTATTCCAAAATAAAATCAAAACAACAAAAGTATGATTAGATTCAGCCACTTAAGATGAATCCCCTGTTTAGGCATTGATTGTCCCCCACGTTTGTACTAAAATTAGGAAAATAGAATTTCAGTATCATGTTTCTTCAGACTGAAACAGACTTTGACTCTTAATCACTTTAAATCTGCATTGAAAGACCTGGAGGGGCAGTCATTACCCTGTCACTGCTTTCAGATCCTTTTTATATTGGTTGAATTTCTTAGTTTGCTTCATTTAGTTTGTTTTTAACTGGGATTGTCTCTTGTTTATGGGTTATGCTGATGGTTTTCTTTCCTAGGAATCCCTTGGAAAATAGGATTTTCTTGGTTAAAGATTGGCTTAAAAATAGACAAAATGTGAACTGAAGAACAAGAACGAAGAGAAAGGTTTAAAAATATATGCTGAAGTATTATGCTTCAGCCTGGGCCTTTTCAGTCACTTTATAATATTGTTTGTACTGAACACATTTTGTGTTTACTATGTAACTGAATAAAAATTGAATTGAAAAAAATCTGGCCAAACATTTGGTTGTTTCTTCACCTTTCTACATTTTTAAAATGGAATTATAATTTTAAGGGTTATCGTTTTATACACAAGCATCCTGGAAGAGCAAATTAAAAGCAATTAGGTCTTCATCCTTCAAATGGATAAGTGAATCATTTTAAGTCAGTTCCATGACTGCAAACAGCTTCACCGTCTTACATCCTCCTTCCTTATCTTCCTGCAGATACTTCCAGTGTCTTCCTAAGTTTGGCCTGTTTGCTCCGATCCATAAGGTGATCCGCATCGGCTTCCCGTCCACCAGCCCAGCCAAGGCAAAGAAGAGCAAGCGGGTGGCCATGGGGGTCTCCTCTCTGGCCCACAGCCCCAGCAGCTCCTCCATCAGTTCAGTCAGCTCGGTGGCCTCCTCTGTGGGTGGACGACCGAGCCGAGCTGGACTGGTAAGACGGCTGCGATGCACAGAGAGCCGACGGGCTCCTCAGAGTGTGACGTCCAGTTTAAAAGAATGGTTTGACTTACTGTGGGATGCCTTAATTTGTCTTCTTGCTGAGAGTTAGATGATCAGTTTTCTCATCTGTGAGCTTGATTCGAAGTCTTGGTCAGTCTTGTTGCCACCATGAGGTTGAAAGGTGAAACGAACAAGATGCTGCATGTCAGAAAGTGAGGTTTACAGATTTGGTTTCCTTTGGAAAAAGCCAAGCTAGCATTTTGCTGTCTTTATGCTAAGCTAAGCTAACTGGCTGCTGGTAGGAAACCTCTCATCTGACTCTTAACAAGAAAGCAAAGGTCCCCATATTATTATTTCACTGTAAGTAATCACATCCCCACTTCTTCACATTATGCAAGAAGTATTGAAGGAAATTTGTATTTTTACTGCTGTGCAGACAAAGAGAGCTGAGCTGGTTTTAAACACTGTGTCTTTAAGACCCTCAGCTATGCCTGGCAGCAAACTGAAGTGAATGGTACATCAGGGTATCTCACATTGATTTTAGCTTCTGGTTCCAAGCCAGTGCCTGGATGAAGAAAACTCCCCTTTACTTTGCTTAATTGTTGGCAGCAGCATCAGACAGCACTGAAAGCAACCTTTGTTAATTATCTAACCAATCAGGCTGCACAGAACATACCCGTATACAAAGACGTTTGTTCTGTCGTCGTTTTCACTTTGTCAAGTAGTAAACAACAAAGGATTGTCCCTAATGTAGACAGTTCATCTGAAGGTACATAAATAAAGATTCACAGTAGGAATCAGTTAACATAAAACAGAACAGAGTAGAAATAATGAATTAACCTGCAGTTACCATATATTTGACTTTGCACTGAAACCCCTCAAAAACTTTTATTAGCAGTTTTTGTTTTATTAGTCTATTTTCATAAATTTTTAAAATTCCATGAAGAATTGTAATTCACAAACCTAACCCCTGTACAAAAACTCCATTTATCTTCTGTTTAAACAGAAGTCAGAGCTGAAGCGTGACATTTAAAATCTTTTCAAAGAACTCCCTCTAGTGTTCAGACATGATATTACATCTTTCAGTCAAGTTGCGAGCTAATTTTCTCCATCTTCATGTTGCAGCTGTTTCTTATTTAATCCAGAAACCTCATAGAATGAAATAACAACGTTTTTGACCTAATATTCAATTCAATTCTTTATTTCAGACTCACAATTTGGTCCATATAAAACCAAACAACAAAACAAAACAGAAGGAAAAAGAGACAATACAGAGAAACTATACAACTTTGTCCATAATCTATACAAGCACTTTCTCCAGTGCCTCCAGAGTCCAGAGTTGTATCGTACACTGCTCATCTTAGGCATTGTTAAAACCATAATGATATCATTTTTAGAATCCTCCAGTCTCATAATGAATTTATAGACAAAATTCTTAAGAACAGCATGTAAAGTGGGCAAAGCATTCTGCACAAACAGCTGGCTGGCACCCGTCCATCTAGGAACCTTCAGTAAAATTCTAAAAGAATCATTAAATGCAACTTGCAGTTTATTAAATTTAGCTTTACTATAGCTGCACCACAAGTGGGCAGTGTACAGAGGTGTGCAGTAAGCTTTAAACAAAGCGATTTTAACATTATAAGAGCACATCCTAAATTTACGTGCCAGCATATTTGCCTGTGCATACAGTTTACAATACAGTCTCTGAATATCATCGTCATCACTATGGTCGTCCCTGAGGACATGACTGAGATATTTTACTTCATTCACAACATGTAATTCAAAGTCTCCCAGAAGAAAAGAGGGGAAAGCTCCCTTCCTGTCCTCTTTAAACATCACAATCATAACAACAGACTTTAGTGTTGAAGCTTATATCAAATTGCTGACCAAAATCTGAGCAGATTCTGAGGAGCTGCTGCAGGTCGGCAGAATAAGGAGACATGACGACTAAGTCATTAGCGTACAAAGATGGTTAAGATGCCTCTCTCCCACCACACAGCCAGTTTTACAGTTTCCAAGTCTTTGAGAAAGAGTGTCCATATACAAGTTAAAGAGCCCAGGGGACAAAACGCCGCCTTGTCTCACCCCATTAGTTACCAAAAAGGGTTCAGAAGTTTTATTACCCCATCTAACCTGCTAATACTAATAAAACCTAATACTTTAAAAAGCACATAGATATGTTTGTAGTTTAAAGCTTAACGTGGACAGAATTTTTTAGAGTTTTCATATCATCGCCCTATGATTATTTCATATACACTACCCACCCAAAAGGAAGAAAAGACGCTTGCTAATATTTGGTTGGACCTCCTTCAGCTTTGATTCCAGCAGCTTCCCTGTGTCATTGTCTCGATAAGCTTCTGCAATGTCACAAGATTTATTTCCACCCAGCATTGCAATAATTTTTCACCAAGATCTTGTATTGATGATGGGCAGATCTGACCACTGTGCAAAGCCTTTTCCAGCACATCCCAAAGATTCTCCATTGGGTTCAGGTCTGGACTCTGTGGTGGCCAGTACATGTGAGAAAATGATGTCTCTTGTTCCCTGAACCACTCTTTTACAATCTGAGCCCCATGAATCCTGTCACTGTCATCTTGGAATATGGCCGTGCCATCAGGGAAGCTGGAGTAACCTGCTCATTCAGTATATTAAAGTATCAGCTGACCTCATTCTTTGGACACATAATGTTGCTGAACCTAAACCTGACCAACTGCAGCAACCCCAGATAATAGACTTCCCCCACAGGCTTGTACAGTAGGCACTAGGCATGATGGCTGCATCACTTCATCTGCTTCTCTTCTTATCCTGATGCTCCCACCACTCTGGAACAGGGTAAATCTGGACTCATCAGACCACATGACCTTCTTCTATTGCTCCAGAGTCCAGTCTTTATGCTCCTTAGCAAACTGAACCTTTTTTCTCTGGTTAGCCTCACTAATTAATACACAGCTTTTCAATCCCAATCCATTGAGCTACTTTCACATTGTTCATGTGAAAATGTTCTTTCGTTTACTATTAAACATAGTCCTACTGGTGTTTTTTTTTTTTTTTTTAATCATCTCAATATGACCAAATGTCTAAGTGACCACAGATCACAACCACATTTCTTCAACAATGGTTCCCCACTATCCTTGCAGGTTTTCATAATGTTGGACAGTTCTTGACCCAGTTTTAGTAGTTTCAGCATCTCCTTGGATGTTTTCTTTGCTTGATGCCAATAATTTGACCCTTCTGAAACAGACTGACATCTTTTCCACGACCACAGGACGTGTCTTTCACATGGTTGTTTAATCAAATATTCATCCATGCATTAATTATTCAATGGGAGGCTCTTACCTATTTGCTTAGTTAAATCAGGAGTATCATTAACCAGTGTCTATGGTGTCTCAGATGTAAGTCGCTTTGAAGAAAAGCATCTGCCAAATGACTGTAGACTACAATAGTCCCTGAAAAAAGGACTGTTGTGTTCATGTTTCCGGTCCACATCCAGGGGTTCTTGCTTTATAGACAGCTGTGAGAGAATCAGGAGGGCTTCACAAAGGGAGCAGGGGAAGCCCAAGTAAGCAACTACAGTTAAGAAAGCAAGCACAATCCTGCAACTCACAGTACTTACAAGAAACTTCACAGAAAAATAAGCCCAACAGTGACTTTGCAACACTTCCCATGTCGTGCTGCATCACTGCTATAAACAGGAAGAAGCTCACAGCTGCTGGTCATAATGTATTAATTTAGCCATTAACGGAGTAACGCATCATAGAGTAATGGTAACTTAGTTACTATATTTAAAGAGTATTGCATTAGAGTATTAGTTACTGACAAAAGTAACAGCATTACAATAATGTGTTACTACCCAATACTGACATTCACAACATATCAGAAAGAAAGAAAACAAAAGAAGAGATGAAAGATCGCAGCATCCATTCTTTCACATGTTCTGTCTTTCCTCACTTTAAGCTCACAGAGACGTCGTCGCGCTATGCCCGTAAGATCTCGGGCACCACTGCGCTGCAGGAAGCCCTGAAGGAGAAGCAGCAGCACATCGAGCAGCTGTTGGCTGAGAGGGACCTGGAGCGAGCCGAGGTTGCCAAGGCAACCAGCCACATCTGCGAGGTAGAGAAAGAGCTGAGCGTCCTCAAAACGCAGCACATGCAGGTATGGAAAAGGCTGCAGGTGTCCGTGAGGGAAGGAGTTGCAAGCCATAACCTGACACGCTGACAGTCGTCTTCTTTCTGCCCGCAGTACGTCTCGGAGAACGAGAGCACGCTCCAGCAGGTCCGAACCATGTTGGCCAGCACTCAGAAAGATAAACTGGAACTGGCCAACCAGCTGGAAGAGGAGAAGAGGTGATCTCACACACACATCATGTGCTGAAATCAAAATGAAAGTAACCTAAGTGTCCTGTTCTGCTCCTGGTTTTTCATCCGCTCTATTCTTCTGGCAGCAATGATATCTGAATGAGATATGATGAGATAATCACAAGCTTTAAATTAGATTAGAAGAAAAAATATATATATATATATATATATATATATATATATATATATATATATATATATACATATATATAAAAATAGAGTCTCTGAAGTAAAGATGACCTTCTCTCCTTGTTTCTGTTCTTGTCTCCTCTGCTTGCATCTCTGGTGGGAGGGAATAAATGTGAGGAGGGGAGTTGAGGAGAGGAAATGAGGAATGTTCAAATTAGGGAAATGGGATACGGGGAGAGACTGGAAGCAGTGGGAAACAACTTTCCTGGCTCTGTCTCCCAGGACTGTATGTAAACAAACTTATAAACGAAGGGGTTTAATGTGTGCAACTTCCTGAATTCTTCTAATTTCTCGTCATTCCTGCACGTTATCTTCCTGCGAGGTTTGCACAGATGCAAAAAAGTCCTTAACCCCTTAACGTCTGAATTTGTTTAGTTATATAAAAAGAAAATTAATATATTCAAAAAAACTAAAATAAAAAGACTGGAATAAAATAGATATTAAATAAATTAATAACACTGTATATAGTGTTATACTCAGAATACAGAAATAAATAATATAGAAATAAACACTTAATACTTGTAATAATACTAATAATAAATAAATGAAATAGATTGATTAGAAAACAAATAAAATAAAGAAAGCCAGAAATGGTTTTGTTTCTAGTCACAGGGAGATAAAATTGTTTTCTAAGTTATAACTGAGAGGAAACATTGGGCCTATATGAACAAAAGCCCTGGTTACAAACTTTTTACAAAAATTGTGGCTTCCATGAAAGTCTTTGTATGATTTCTTAGGTCCCGTCTTACTAACATGTTTGAAGCCAATGCTTAAAGCCACTAGAATGTTACCAAGTTGCATTCAATTTTCACCAAGATCTTGTACTGATGGGAGAGTCCAACCACCGCTCTAAGTTTTCTCCAGCACATCCCAAAGATTCTCCATGGGGTTCAGGTCTGGACTCTGTGGTGGCCAACCCACGTATGAAAATGATGTCTCCTGTTCCCTGAACCACTCTTTTACAATCTGAGCCCCATGAATCCTGGCACTGTCATCTTGGAATGTGGCTGTTCAGGATTTTTTTTCAACCACCGTTAATTAATTCTTGCTGGAAAGCGATGGTTCTCCACTATTCTTCCAGTTTTTAATGATGCGTTAGACAGTTTTTAACCCAATTTTAGTAGTTTCTGCATCTCTGTAGAGGTTTTTTCTGCTGCAATTCATTTCAAAGTTTATTTCAGACATGTCCTTTCATTTACAATATTTAAAATATTCACATCTTCACATTTCATGTCTGAAAAGGAGTAAGTAGAAGTATAAACTTGTACAGCCCTACCTTGATGCCAGTGATTTGATCATTCTGGAACAGACTAACATGTCTTTCCACATGGCTGTTTAAGAAATGAGAAGCTAGTTTTTGCATCCGTTGGGTTAAATAACTTGCTGCAGCTAAAAGATACCCATGAAGTAGGCTCGTACGTATTTGCTAAGTTAAATCTAGGTGGCAACTTGTTTTTTGGCCAGGCAGTGTAGTAACATACTGACTGACTCCTACTGTGTTTAAAATCATTGTTTGTGTTGTTTTCTGTTGTTCAGTGAATTAAAACACAATAAAATAGTTTAATTCTGTTGCTGATCTTTTTAAAACCTTGAATAGACTGCACACGTGTGGATTAAAACAAATATCTTGGACACCTGTGACTCCCAGAGCCACCTGCTGAATGTGGTCTTTGATAGCTGAATAGTACTACACAGTGGCTTTTTATACCATAATGATAAGTTTTGTTAGAAAATCAGGGTTATGTCCTGGTCGTCTGGTAAATACCACCACTGATCGACCTTCAGACAGAGGTTTTATTTACATCAGATCCTCCATTTGTTATATTTGCATCTTAAAGGATGCTGGATGTTTTTGGACGCAGCAGGAGGTCATTTGCTTTACAAACAGTAGGATGTTCAGTAAAGAGAGATGAACATTTATTTTAGGGTGCACCACTTACCTCTAAAGCCAGGACACCTCCAGGATGTTTGTCCCGACGCATTCATGCTGCTGTCCTACAGGCTGCTGTCCAAGTTCAGGAAGAATTAACGTGCATAAACCTGCTTTTATTATTTTCTCTATTTGATTATATAGAACCAATTTATCACTTTAAAAATCAGGACAAACAGGTTTCAGTACACATTTTTTTTTATTTACATTCTTTCCTTTGGAATCTCTTTTTGCACACGACCCGTCAACTTGCACCTTTTATGGGCATTTTTTGGGTGTTTACATGCAAATTTGAGACAAATGACACCTTTAACTTAAAGGTTGGTATTCACCAGTCTAAGAGGAAAAATTTTGTGGCCTATAAACACGTTCATGAATCTGATGGAGAGTTTTTGTAAAAAGAAAAAAATCTTAAGTACAAGGTAAGAACAAATTAAAGAAGAATGGTAAGAAGATATTGTTGAATGAGGCCAAACGTGAGCAGAGATCGATTTGTCAAATAAATCAAACTTTAACACTTGACCAGTACTTCACACTGGCGCCCTGCTGGTCCTGTGACGGACTGCTGACCCATCCAGGTCCAAATGGATGGATTGAATCGTTTTAGTTCATGACCCACATTCTTGTTTTTCCAGGAAAGTGGAAGATCTCCAGTTCAGAGTAGAAGAGGAGTCCATCACCAAAGGAGACCTGGAGGTATTTGTCAGCATTATTCACTCCTGTTTTATAAATAGAATATATGAGCCGTATATGCGCTGTACAGGTCCACGATAGCCGATGGACATCAAGACAGAAAGAGGGGGAAGGTGATCGTGTGTTTTGAAAGATGTGCAAACTTTCTGTATATCACATAAACACATAGACATTTGATTTAATGAACATAAAGGAGGTTTAATCAGAGTTCAGTTCTCTTTTTATTTTTTATTTATTTATTTTTTTGCTGTAGCAGGACGAATGAACGTCTGATTCACATCTTCTCCGCCCACTGAGCTGCTTTCCTCAGCTACGCAGATGTTAATAAATTATAGCAGAAAAACAGCGAATGGATGTCTGAATGTTTAGTTCAGATTCAGGATCTGTTCATGTTTCCATCTCTAACTGGAGAGAAATCTGAAGGGAAGGAGATGCTAGCTGTCCCTGTGCAAGTAGGATGATTACAGTTCTAATAATCCATGGAAAGTATATCGTCACTGTTAACAGACAAAGATGATCAAAGAGTAATTAAAAGGTTATCTGCTGGAATCAGAAAGATAAACACTCAGCTTTGCTCTGCAACATATCATATTGACTTTCATAAATCTGTTTTCTTTCTGTCAACAAATCTGATGAAAAGTTTCAAACCAGCCACCGCAGAGAAGCTGAAAACTAGACGAACCTGTTGTCTCATAAGAAATTGCTGCATTTCAAGTGTCTGATGCTATTTTGTTTAACCTCTTCTTGATGAGAACCCTTTGTATAGGGGGCTTCATGAGATACTACAGTGCAGATCTATGCAGTACAGAAGATGTTGGCATACCCTAGGAAGCAGCAATGCTAGCATGTAGCAAAGCTAAATGAGGGGGAGAAACTCGGCTGAAAGACTCTACCAATCAGTGTGTCCAAAACAAACACAGTTTAAACCCCAAGCAATTATATGAGAATCTAAGACAAACATGAGAACATCACTGTCAAGTTTAGAGCTTCCACACAAACACTGTGTCAAATGAAAGCAGAGACAGATTACAAAGACATCTGTCTCATCACTGCGGGACAAAAAAGCTGAGAGCTAGCAGCCAGAATCAGAAATCATGTCTTACTTTTGAGGCCATTTTGTGGTGAAGAGTTTGATTCCAGCTCTAAAAACTCAGCTAATGTCTTCTTCTATGACTCTGCCTTTGTTTATAATTAATCATGAAGGTCTTGCTAGTTTCCATGGAGATGAAGGAGGTTTTATAGTGAAATATTCACTCTTCATAGACTATCTTGGGCTTCACTTCTTTCTGGATCCTCATGGTGTTTCTAAGGTGGGCTATCCCTGGATTCTCCTGAGTCTGACCAGTGATAGAGGTGTCCATCGTCAACATCGGCTGATGGCTTTGTGAGATATTTACCTGTGTAATGCCTCTATTAAAACACCTGGAAAACTGCTCAGGTTAACTTTCTACCTTCTACTGTGGCACAGTTCCTCATCAGACACTACTCTGCTCCTACCTGGATGAATTTGGCTGCTGTCCTCTGGTTTTCACTGAAATAATGTGGTTTTCTTTTAGGAGATAACATTTACATTTTCTACTGTGTTCCAGGTAAATTTACTCTGACACAGTAACACATATCGTGATTCTGACACTTCTGTAGTAATATCACACGTCAGCTTTCTGTAGAGACCAAGATTATACAGCGCTTGTAGTTGTGAAGATATACTTCAAGAGGCAGAACAGATAGGTTAGGTTCACCCATCTGTGCTAGGTTAACCTAGCAAGTCCTTTCAACTGGAGAAAGTGCAGATGTACCACACTGAGTGGAGAAAAGAAAGAAAAAGAACTATTTTAGGATTTTACAAACAAATAAAGCTGACATCACGAACGTCAACATCATCAGGAAGCTAATCTCTAGACGAGAATTGAAAAGGAAAAACTGATGAATACTTGGAAGAAAAGATGGTTCAATCGACTAGAACAGAAATTCAGTCAACATACAAACTGATCCAGGCTGGTGTGCTGGTATAGCAGTGTCAGCTTACACTGCCACCATCTGAAGGAAGAGGGAGGCTGTGGTAGCCCACAGGGACCCAAATGTTGTCACAGAAACATGAAACAAGCAAAAAGTTTTCCAAACTTACCTGAGGAATCCAAAAGTACTGTCCCTGAGACTAAAACAGAAGAGAAAGTTTACAGAAAACTAGACAAGGCCTTCAAAGAACTGTGAGCTCCCTGCAGGTCCTACAGGTGGAAGGTCACTGATGTTTGAAGTTGCTTTGCTGCTTCAGATGCTGAATATTATTATAAAACCTGAAGACCACCAAAAACTTGTGTAAAATGTGTTTAAAAAAAGTGTAGAGTCCAGAGTCAGAGAGTCAGACATCTCACAGAAACACCCGTGGAGAAATGTGAAAACAGCAGGCAGTAGATAGATACCAGGAGCTCTCTGCTTTCTTTGTGCTGTTCTGCTGCAAACCAAAGAAATATGAAAACATCAACCATTTTCTGGGAGAAGCGGTGTGTTATATAACAGAACTGCAGATATTTACAGCTCTGATTGTAGCTGTCATCTACACAGCCTGTTTACTGGTGTAAACACTTTGGTTGACATGGCGTTCAGTAAAGAAGGAAACAGCACGTTAAGTCGGGATCAATCATAAATGTGTTGAGCATCAGGTTAGTCAACAGCAGATGAAGTTACAGAGCTCTATGGCAGAGAATAAGATATCAGCCTCAGATACTTTGGAAATTTAAATTAGTTATAAAGAAGTGTCAGAATTCAGTATCAGCCTCATCTTTCTCCAGACTGATACTTTTACAAAAATATGTTTCAGATATTATATTTTTATGTGAATTTTCTTTCATTATCAAACACTCAGTTGATGTTTCAGTGCTCAGAATAGGCATCTCCAGACCTCTGACATCCAGCAGTGGGGGATAATAAGGTGATATAACAGTAATGGGGACAGGACACAATTATCTTAGAATGCATTCACACCAGTCTTTTTCATTAGAATCCCAGTCTGTTTGCTCCAAAAGTCAGCTTTGTTTTTCAATGTGCGAATTTAGATTTTTATCAAAGAAGCAAACCAGGTCTTGGCCTGTCTACAAACGCAGGTCTGGGTCCACCTACAAACACAGGTCTGGATCCGCCTACAAACACAGGTCTGGATCCGCCTACAAACGCAGGTCTGGATCCGCCTACAAACGCAGGTCTGGGTCCGCCTACAAACGCAGGTCTGAGTCCGCCTACAAACGCAGGTCTCGGTTCGTCTACAAACACAGGTCTGGGTCCACCTACAAACGCAGGTCTGGGTCTGCCTACAAACGCAGGTCTGGGTCTGTCTACAAACGCAGGTCTGGGTCCGCCTACAAATGCAGGTCTCAGCCCTCCTACAAACGCAGGTCTCAGCTCGCCTACAAATGCAGGTCTCGGTCCGCCTACTAACGCGGGTCTGGGCCCGCCTACAAACGCAGGTCCGGGTCCGCCTACAAATGCAAGTCTCAGCCCGCCTACAAACGCAGGTCTGGGTCCGACTACAAACGCAGGTCTCGGTTCGTCTACAAACGCAGGTCTGGGTCCGACTACAAACGCAGGTCTCAGTCCGTCTACAAACGCAGGTCTGGGTCCGCCTACAAACGCAGGTCTCGGTCCGTCTACAAACGCAGGTCTCGGTTCGTCTACAAACGCAGGTCTCGGTCCGTCTACAAACGCAGGTCTCGGTTCGTCTACAAACGCAGGTCTCAGTCCGTCTACAAACGCAGGTCTGGGTCCACCTACAAACGCAGGTCTCGGTCCGCCTACAAACGCAGGTCTCGGTTCGTCTACAAACGCAGGTCTGGGTCCACCTACAAACGCAGGTCTGGGTCCGCCTACAAACGCAGGTCTCAGTCCGTCTACAAACGCAGGTCTGGGTCCACCTACAAACGCAGGTCTGGGTCCGCCTACAAACGCAGGTCTCGGTTCGTCTACAAACGCAGGTCTAGGTCCGCCTACAAACGCAGGTCTGGGTCCGACTACAAACGCAGGTCTCGGTTCGTCTACAAACACAGGTCTGGGTCCGCCTACAAACGCAGGTCTGGGTCCGACTACAAACGCAGGTCTCAGTTCGTCTACAAACACAGGTCTGGGTCCGCCTACAAACGCAGGTCTGGGTCCGCCTACAAACGCAGGTCTCAGCCCTCCTACAAACGCAGGTCTCAGCTCGTCTACAAATGCAGGTCTCGGTCCGCCTACTAACGCGGGTCTGGGTCCGCCTACAAATGCAGGTCTGGGTCTGTCTACAAACGCAGGACTGGGTCCGACTACAAACGCAGGTCTCGGTTCGTCTACAAACGCAGGTCTCAGTCCGTCTACAAACGCAGGTCTGGGTCCGCCTACAAACGCAGGTCTCGGTCCGCCTACAAACGCAGGTCTGGGTCTGTCTACAAACGCAGGTCTGGGTCCGCCTACAAATGCAGGTCTCAGCCCTCCTACAAACGCAGGTCTCAGCTCGCCTACAAATGCAGGTCTCGGTCCGCCTACTAACGCGGGTCTGGGCCCGCCTACAAACGCAGGTCTCGGTTCGTCTACAAACGCAGGTCTGGGTCCGCCTACAAACGCAGGTCTGGGTCCACCTACAAATGCAGGTCTTGGGCGTCTTCTAACACAGGTCTCAGCTCGTCTACAAACACAGGTATGGGTTCTTCTAAGAACGCAGGTCTCAACTAAACCGGATCCCCATTCGAACCGAGTGCAGTGGACTATCCTGGTGTAAATGCACCCTCAGACTAATCTGTCCACTCAAATAAAGCAGTTTAATTAAAATATAAGCTTCAGTGAGCTTAAATTAACTCTGAATTTTGCATTTACAATAACAATGGATGTTCTCTGAAGCCCTCAATCCTTTAAAAAAAGGTGTAAATGGTTTAATCTCCATCTACATCAGACATCGGACTGTCGCAGGAGGCAGGAAAAAGTCATGAGTTTTCAACAAAAACCGAGAAAGAAGTAGATTAATTTCTATCAGAAATCCTAAATTACTAATAACAATCATTTGATCTCATGACAAAAACAGTTCAGTTTTGTATTGATGTTTTATCTTTTTCCCAGTGATAAATCACAAAATAAATTGTGTTAATGAATTCCTTCTAATCTCCAGATTGTGAAAGTCGCTCTATCTGAAAAACTGAATACAAAAAAGTTAAAAAAAAAGTTAAAACCAAATGATTGACCATCATTTTACAAAGCCCTAAAATAAACAGAGAAGGATATTTCAACTTTAAGGCCATAATTAATGATGAATAAGGAAGTTGAATGTTATATGAATGTTATATGACCTGCTGGTGCATTTAAATCTGATTTAGAAAAACAAGACATTCACAACCAGACAATACAATGGGTCTAAAGTCGCTGGTCAGGCCCTAAGCAAGGCACAAATCTACTAAAGATGGGTAAAATGCAGAGCCTAATTTCCCAAACAGGACTGATAATGTAAAAATTAAATTATTACATTACAAAGCATGACTCAATGGACACTTTACTGTAAAATAAACCCCAACGTCAGTTTTTCCCAACACATTTGTTTAAATACGTTTCCAGCTAATTCTCTTCTTTTTAAATCAAAATAAAGATAAGTGAAATTTGGAGACTTGATTTTTATTTTCCATGTTTTTCAAAGTAAACCAAAAGTTCAGGTAAGATCAAAATTACATCTAAATGCATTTAGCACAACAATGTGACATTTAATTAAAATGATTTCATTTCTTGAATCCATATGAATCTATATATCTTATTAGTTTATAAATTCTGTATTTGTTTAACTTTTGGTTGACAGCATACAAATTTGTTTTATAAAACACATTTTTCAAACCATATTATTGCTATTCTTTGGTGTTTCAGCAGCGGTTATTCGGAGGCAGTTATAGGAGGTGCAGTCCAGCCTCTGAGCTCTTCCCGTCACATGATCACCTGCTGCTACCGGGCTACATATTGATCGTCTGTTTCCGTCTCTCCTGTGGTCTCCTTCCATTTCAGGCTCTTTTTCCGTCTGTCTGTCTCTCTTTCCGTAGACTCAGACGAAACTGGAACACGCTCATATCCGTCAGCTTGAGCGGAGCCTGCTCCTCGAAAAGTCGAGAGCAGAGGAGCTCCAGAAAGAGCTAGAGAGGCGGAGGGTAAAAAGCATGAGCCTGTTTGCCTGTGCTTGTTTTCTGTTAAATGCTCATTTATCCTGAGCTGCAGTGGTTAAAGGCATGTTCTGACTGTCTTTGATGCCCAAAATGAAAAGAAATCCAAAATATCTGAAAAATTATTTATGATGCAAAGATAAGAGTAAACATGTTCAGGTGTAGTTGCCAGCAGCTTTTTGCTTCTCTTTGTGGTCTGAGACGTCTGTAGATACTTCAGATTTAATCAAATGTTACTTTACTGAAATTAAAAGGATATTTATTGGGACTATTTTCAGCTGTGGATTAATACACATTCAGGGTGAGTAATGTGGATCAGCTTATAAAAAAAACCTCAGTGCTCTTTTTGGTCTTTTTATGGGATTTGTTGATGTAAATCTGACCTAAGATCAGCAAAACATGATTAATGATCAATAATCAAAAGTTTATTAGCTTTCAACATCATGACAGAATAAGTAGTGGTCTCTGCTCAGAGACTCTGGGAGGACAAACAAGAAAAAAACTGACATAAAACATTAATTTCATGTGTATATTTTTTCATTAAAAACAGCAACATCTTGTAATGAAAATTAGATTTAAAGGGTTAAAATAATCTGAATAATAAAAATGACAGAAGTTGTTTGAAAGTTTTGAGGAAAAAAAAGTGGAAATAAATATTAAGCTGTAGTTATTTTCCATATAATACATGTTGGGGGGCTGGAAATTTCTTTATTTAAAACAAATAATGAGTTTATAAATTTATTTTACATATAATTTGTATAACTATAAACTATAAAGTTCATATAGCTGGAGCGATTTGCAGCAGAGTGTGAAGAGGTGTTCCGGGCACGTCCCACCGGGAGGAGTCCTCGGGGAAGACCCAGGACACACTGGAGGGACTACATCTCTCGGTTGGCATGGGAACACTTCAGGATCCCCCCCTGAACAAGCTGGTGAATGTGGCCGGGAAAGGGAAGTCTGGGTTTCCCTGCTTAGGCATCCGCGACCCGACCTTGGATAAGCAGCAGAAAATTAGAAACAACTTTCATTTTACTAATGTAACAAATATAAAATTTACTACTGTTTTGGTGTGAAAACAAATCAGATGTCCTCTCCGTAAAAAACAACAAACAAACAAAAACAAGCTCTAGTGTATTTAAGACTGATCTTTAAAAAATAATAAAATAAATAAATTAAAAACACCCAGTGGCCAACTTTTATTATATTGAAAAAAAAAAACTAATGTTATGTAAATATATTTTTCTGTAAAACAGTGACGTCTGTGATCAAATCGGCATTTAAAGGGTTAAAATAATTAGAATAATAAAATGTTTGTATTATTGATTATGACTGAAGTTAATTGAAAAATTCTGTCAGGTTCTGTCTCGGGATCTCAGGGATATAATTAGACTTTGGAGCCCCCTGAAAAAAAGACAAAAAATGAATGAAATGGGATGGATGGACGGATGGATGGTTGGATGGGTTGAGAGAACGCGATGGACAGATCAGATGGATGAAGCGGGTAGAAGATCAGCAGGTGATCAGAGGAGGAGGCGTGGTCTCCTGAACTGGAGTTAACAGGTTAACTTTACGGGTTAAGTTACCGCCTGGACATGGAATGCCTGAACATATAATCTGAATTCTTCAGTCCAGAAACATGCTGGATGAATGTGCAAGGCATGGAGATAACTGATACATGACACGTTGCTGAACTGGGATTCATGGC
Source organism: Melanotaenia boesemani (assembly GCF_017639745.1). Lineage (NCBI taxonomy): Eukaryota > Metazoa > Chordata > Actinopteri > Atheriniformes > Melanotaeniidae > Melanotaenia > Melanotaenia boesemani. Next base: position 28,194,248 of record NC_055696.1, on the reverse strand, counting down.
TGGTTGTTTGAGAAATTCTAGTGGTTATTATTATTAGGTTTGGCCTCCAGAGCCGCTACAGCATGGATCACCAGCTCCGGTCCTCGAGGGCCAGTGTCCTGCAGCTATGGGATGTGTCCCTGCAGCAACACAGACGTGTGCAGAACTTGACAACAAGCTGTTGGAGATCCATTTTATTTGAATCAAGTGTTGCAGTAGAGAAACATCCAGTACCTGCAGGATGCCGGTCCTGAAGGACCGGAGTTGGTGATCCCTGATCTACAGTCACCAGCTTTGGGCTCATCAGTCTGTACAAGCTTTGAGTTTTTAAGCTTCAGACGTAACGAAACACTTTGAAATGCTGGATTCCTGCTTCTGCCAACAGGGAAGACGCAGTCATGTTGCAGCATCCTTGAGGTTGGGTAAGAGAACAAAGGTGAAAAAAAAAGTTGTATTCTGGCTTTGATCCGCTGCTGAGCTATCTCAATTCCTGACTTTAAATCAACTTCAGATGCTGTCAAGGACATTAACCTGGCGTAGCTTCTCCTTTCTCTCACTCCTGTGTGCTGTGGTCTGGATGCAGTTCAGCCTGCATCTCTGAAATAAATCACCTGTAACTCTGAGGTCTGATTCTTCTCCCACATGGTGGAAATTAACATTTGTGCACAAATCTTCCTCCTCAATCTTCTTCTTGTTTTCTTTGGATAGAAATGTGCGGAGGATGTTAGCAGCTGTGTGTGTGTTTGTGTGTGTGGTTAGCCATGTGGAGGTTTGTTTTCAGCTTTATCATATTTGCTTGGCTGCTTCTAGGTGATCAGAGAACGGCTGTGCTCTCATCTTCCACTTCTTTGCACATACAGAGAGCTGCACAAATGCTTGGACAGCAACACATTGATCATTTGGCTCCTCGTTGAATTATTTTAAAAGGAAATGACACAACGACTTGCAGCTGTACAACTTCATTATGAGTGGAGCACCGTGCTGGAGCCAGCACTCTGATGGAGTGCAGCTCTGCCTGCCAGAACAGAGAGTAGCTGGATGCATCAGCAAGATTTGACTCTTAGAATTTATAGAGGGCTTATAACTGATTTAATCAATACTTTTCTATTAAGAAGAAGATATTTTTTATAGTTTAAGTTGTTGCTCAAAGTAGCAAACCCAAAAAGAATTATTAGCTAATCCTGCAGGGCCTGTGTGTTCTGCATGTCGGTGTTTTCCAGCTGCAAACTCAGCCCTAAAAAAACTTTTTAATCACACAGTCAGATTTAATTATTCAGCTTTAAATATTCCAGTCTGATTTTTGCTGTTTGGGGCATCAGTGAGAAGAGAATCTGAGATTTTTACAGATGATGGACAAAACACCCAAAGTTAAACCTGAAAAATCAGAAAATTTGAGGAAACAAAACAAACTATGTAACGTTTGATCAAATCAAATTATGAATTTAAAATAACCTCTAGTGGTTGAAAAGTTATTACATGTGATTAACTGTTGTGTAATTGTGTAGATCCACTGTGAAGTGTAAATGGTAATCAAGTTATAAATGATACACTGAGGCAGAACATAGCTGAACCGGCTCTTATTTTTCTCCATAAATTCCAGGTTGTTCATACATATATATATATATATATAGAGAGAGAGAGAGAGAGAGAGAGAGAGAGAGCACCGTAACATCTGAATTTATTTACAATGATATAAAATCAAAGTAAATGCAATAAAAATAAGAAAAAAGAAAGATATTAAATGAACAATAAGCAGCAAGCTATACAATTAAACATTATTTCTTTTTTTGGAAGGGGGGGTTAGAGTTTACCTCAATCAGGTGGAAATAGGAAACATTTAAAACCTGCAGGCTGTGGCCTTGCAGGACCAGAACAGGACTTGCCTGATGGTGTGTGTAGGATGCAAACCAGCTCAGATCAGCAGAACAGAAAACCAAAACAATTAATTTGTGTCGTTCATGTTTAAAATGCAGACAAAAGTGTTGGAAATGTTAAAAATGAAAGAAAAAGCATCAGTTTCATTTCATTTGGAAAAAGGAGCCAAACATTTCATCAGTCTGCTGCTGTCCAGACTCCTCATGTCTTTTATTTCTGCTATTTTTTTTACTGGAATGTATTTTGCTGCCTGCGGTTTTCTCCAGATTAATTTTGTTAATTAAAGAATCTCCAGGAGTTTCTCTTTGATTTCTTTTGTCCTAAACCTAATTTGTGTCAGCTTTTCTCTGTAAAGCCCTCACTCTGCTGCAGGATCTTCCACCCGTCGCAGTAAAGAGGTCGTTCCTTTGAAAAGCTGACATCTTTCTGCTCTGACAACTCAAAGAAAAAAAAAAAACTCAAACTCAGGAATGTCTGTTACTCTCTGTTTCATCAGCAAACCACAGTGGAGGAACAGAGTCGCATCGTGCAGCTGGAGGACGAGCTCACCCTCAGGAGAGCTGAGATCGAGGACCTCCAGGCGCAGCTCAGACGAGAAGACACAAGCTTGAGAGAAGCTGCTGATAGCGAAGCGGGTGCGGGGGCCAACGCCCAATCAGAGACCCTGGTCCTCCGGGAGCAGTTGTTGTCGGCAGGCCGTGAGCACCACAAGGAGAGCAGCAAACTCAGAGTAAAGTATGAGGCAGCGTTAGCAGCAAGCCAGCAGGAGGCGGACTCACTGAAGGCGGTGGTAGATAAACAGAACCTGGAGATCAGTGAGATGAAGCAGAAGATCCAGCAGGCCACCAAGGAAAACATGGAAATGATGGACACCTGGAAGGTACTGGTCTACAGTATGTCCTCTGTAGCAAAGAAGCTAAAGAAAGAGCAGTGCTGTCATTTCAGTGGGATGGAAAAGTCGTGGAATTTATTACATGAATCTTATTAAAATAATTTAATAGGAACAGAATGATGATGAGAAAATGAACAACAGGGAAATAAATAAATAATAGAAGATGGAGGATAGTTTTAAATTAAGACATTTTCAACAGACCGAGTTATCCTGTGACATCCCCAGGAGCCAAACCACATAGTGCTTTAGCTAACCACACAATGTGTCATACAAGCAGCATGGATGAGGAGCAAGGCCCATCAAACTGGCTGAGGTGTTATAGAAGTGCAGCTACATGTTTTCAGGGACATGTGAATCAGATAATCGTTTGTTAAATTTCTGATAAACTTTTTTCACCATATGCATCTTCTCCTGTTTCGTTTTCTCCTCCGCAGGTTAAATTTGACACTTTAGTGAATGACCATCAGCGATCCTTGGAGGAGCTAAAGGCATCCTTGAGAAGAGATCAAGCTGCTCCAGAAGACCGAGAGCAGGATGCCCAGGAGCTGAGGACCACTTTGGAGAGCTTGAAGATGGAGCACCAGCTGGAGGTGGAGAATCTCAAGGCCAAACATAAGATTGAAGCTGCCATTCTGACCAAGGAGCGCGAGGACCTCTTCACTCGCCTTCAGGAGGCCAGAGACCAGCTGGCTGAGGGCAGCCAGACATGGAGGTCTGAAGCAGAGGCTCAAAACAGCAAACAGGCCCTGGACGAAGTCTCCAAGAAGCTACAAAAGGCAGAGCAGAGGCTGGTGGAGATGGAGAAGCTCCATATGGAGAAGGATAAAAGCACAGCTGAGCTGCGAGACAGACTGGAGCTGTCAGAGAAGAAGATGATAGATTACCGAGCCCTGCAGAAAGTCCAGGCTGAGAGCCAGGAGGAGATCCAGAAACTGGAGGAGAAGCTGAGGGTGAGGGCAAACCAGCTCCAGGCCATCCAGGCTGATCGCTACATGTCCCATGATGCAAACGTGAGTGAGGAGCCAGAAATCCTGCAAGCATCCTAATGGGTGCTGCTGTAGTGCCTCATTTAAGTTCTTACAATACTTTGTTTTTTCAGGTGATAGAAGAAAATGAAATTTCAGATGAGAAGATGAAGCTGAAACAGAATATTGAAGGTATTTAAGTCAGTTTGATTTTATATCATTACATCTGTTGATCTGTTTTCCTGGTTTATTCATATTACATCCTGATGATTGATTAAAAACCCTGCAACAGTTAATCGGTTAAGCTCGGGCTGTTTTCCGATAGTTCCACCTGAAAAATATCCAGAAATTCAGTAAAAAGGCTTAGTTACAAACCTCAGGCTGTGAGGATCAGAAACACTTGGAAGAATTTTGATATGATTAGTTTCCTTATCGGTACGTCAGAATGAGATTTGAAACTTCACTAATAGAACTGTAAATTAGAGTGTAAAGGTTCCTGCTCTTATTTATATCAAAGAACCGGCTCATAATTTCTCTCACCACATAAATGATCAGACAGTTTAGAGAAGACGTCCCTTTGCTGTTTCTGAACCTGAACCATAGACGTGTGCATGGCTTTCTATAACTAGTAGATTTTCCAGCTGGTTCACAAGCAAACCTCATTAATACCAAAATTTATATAAAATAAAGGCAAACTATCTAATTGAAATCGGTTGTTATCAATATGTGATTCCTCAGCTTCAGTAACGTTCTTCTGATTGACGTGAGACTGGAACCATGAACCACTAGATTCCTCCTCAGCTGAACTAGAAGCAGGCTCAACATAAAAGACGGTACTTGCGATCAGCTGATGACCGACAGTGTTATTTATTTGGAAGTAAATTATTTCAGGCTCTGAATATTATCTGTGCTGATTTAAACTGAATCAAATCTATAAGGTTTTATAATTCTAAGAAGAGTTCATTTGTGTGATCTTTATATCCTGCATCGTTTTTCTTACCTAATAACCCTTTTCTGCATTCAGATCAAATCATCAAATCAAACTTCATTTATATATGCTGAAGGCAACACAAATTCTTTGTATTTATTGTTTGTATGTTACTTTTGTATGTTATCCCCCCATTCATTATTAACGTCTATAAAATAATACAGCATACAAAATTATGTAAAAAAATAGCAAATGTAAAACCATAATGGTAAATAAATAAATTTAAATTTGTAATTTAATTGTTATTGTAATAAATTATTGTAAACTATCTGTACATATAAATATATTTCAAATTTACACTAAGCAGAACTTGCTATATTGTAGAGTGTGTATTAATAATTAGTAACCAGCAGTGTTTCAGTCACATGCAAATAATTTGGACTTTTGCTTCTGACTGCAGCAAGTTACCTCTATTTGAGCTCTTGTGATGTTCTCACTGAAAGACTCCACTGCTTTCACTGCAGCATCAGAAACAGTGACCTGTACACAGTGTTTTAAACTCATACTCAGTTACTTCCATCTAAATGATGTCTGTGGTCACAACAAATTTATGAGTAAAGCAACATCCCATAGAGCCTGTTTTATATCCCAGACTGTATATGACCACATGGGCTGCACGGTGGTGTGGTGGTTAGCACCGCAGCCTCACAGCAAGAAGGTCAGTGGTTGGGGGGGAGGCTCAAATTGGGGGGAGGCGGAGTTTGCATGTTCTTGGTCTTTTATTTTTTGCCACAGGCTGTGCAGAGTGGAATGGAGCTGACAGTAAATGACAAGAAACAAATGGACACAATATACGGTCTAAATTTACAACATACACACAAAACAATTAAAATGCTTTTCTATATAGGCTCAAACTCCAGTAAGTTCATAGAATAAAAAAGTAATGCACTGAGCTCAGTTCGGGATTGGTCAGTGTAGCGATAATGCTGTTAACAGAGTCTGACAGCACCTGAACATGCGGTCACTCAGAACCGCAGTGTAAGTTGGCACACCTGCATTTACAAACATTTGGTTTGCACTGCTCCATCGTGAGACCCTAAGCAGCATTTGCAAACCATCATTATATGCCACACAAGTCTTTGCATGCTACGATTTTTGTAGTGCCTCCGCAGGTGGGCCGTATTTATTGGAGTGCAATATGTCTTAAAGAGTCTAATCTTTTCAGTTGGTGAGCCCAAACCTGCGGATTAGCATGTTGGCCCGTCCGTTAAACACTCTGCACTGTCTGTAAATGTCTTTATCATTAGACAGGTCTGCAGTCACATAGTGCCCCAAATATTTACATTCATTCAGACGTTCAGTCTCTTACCAAACAAAACAAAGTCAGGAAACATCTGCTTTGAATTTCTCCGCTCCGAACGATCATAACCATACTTTTCTTTGAGTTTTATTTTATATCAAAGTCTGTGTCATACTGAGACATCTCTTGTAGACCAGCACTGTAAAGACAAAAAAATCACAAGATCATAAGCATACATTAAGTGGTTGTGTCAGGGTTGCGATGCGTGGAAGGTGAGGACCCAAGGGCAGGCTTACGAGGCAGGAGGCAGACCGGTGCAGGAACAAGGTTTTAACAACAAGAAAAACAAACACGACGGACATGAACCAAAGCATGACATGAAAACTACATGACGTGAAGACAACAATAAACAGGCAACGTGAAAAGGAAACCAAGGTGTATTTATAATGAACAGGTGAAGTTAAAGAGCAAATTAAACCAGGTGCACTAATGACAGGAAGCAGAAGGCAAAACAGACTACACAAAGGAAAGAACTACAAACTAAAACAAAGAAGAACATAACATGACAAAACTACCAAACCAAAACCTGCAGATCATGGCAGGTTGATGGTACTGTTGCCAACCCTACAGCCCATTCTGAGGTCATTTAAAAGGACTTCATTATCAAATAGATCATCAAGTTTAATTCTTAATAGATCCTTTAAAAAAACTCACACATTTGATTCTAAGGACAAAAATGTCACCTTATCAAAACTGATGTAAATATGCCATATATTAATACTTTTTTTCACTTTAAATCATTAAGCCTTTAATCCTTACATACTGTTTATATTTTGTGCCTTCAGCGTGGTCCGGGTCAGTTTTTACCCAGGCTAAGATTTCCTTTATAGTAAGTGTCTATACCAAATTTTAAACTACAGATCTATTAAGAATGTATAAACAGCTGTTATCACACAGATAAATGAATAATTAAATCTTTATAAATCTTTCGAAAAGAGCAGGAAGAGTGTATTTTTTTGATTTTACAACACTAGTCCTGCTTTACATAAAACATAAAAACAAAAATGTTATTAAAACTTATATTTTACTTAATTTAATAATGGCATTAACTTTCTAAAACTGTTGTAATTAAAAAATATAACAAAGTTTAACCATTACAATAATTAAAGTTCCTTCCATGTTGTCTCCCTACTCTGACACATCCTCCACCAAATCACTATTAACCTCTTCTTCCTCTTGGAGGATCAAACCAAGGGCATATTTCACATTATGTCTTGTTGCCATGTCAGTGAAATGACAGCTCATGTGCCTTTATAATGTTAGGAGTTCCCTACAACTACCCTCGCAACTTAAAGTTATTCATTTGTAGTTTATTTTATTAGCAGGTGTTTTCAGGTGGTATTTAATTAGGCATATTTTGTACTTAGGATCAAATGTGTAAGTTTTTGTATAGCTTAGCCATTTTAGGCTAATTCAAGAAACTGATATTAAAATACTAAAGTTATCCACAAATGACTATTCTATAGGAAATTTTAATTATATTTAATCAGTCCAGATTCTTTGGTCAAAAGGAAGGTTTTTCCACCTAAGTATTACGATGTTGGACAGCACCACATCCTACACAAACTCTGTCACCTCCCAGTCTTGCATCAGTCAGCTCATTTCTGTTCTTTAATCACCATATTCTCCAAAAAGGTCTGTTTTGTTTTCACTCAGAAACAATAGAGAAGTTGTTGAAAAGGGAAAAGGAAGTCTCTGCTCTCACTTCCCAGGTTGAGGCCCTAAAATCACAGATTGGAGGTAAGCGCCGTCATCCATAGTGGGAGCACACACCAACCTTTTCTAAGATAGCCCTAATTCTCCTCACACATACTCTTTTCTTCATAACAATGCAGTCCAAAACTCAGCTTGATGTTAAACTAAAGAATTTACTGCTTGTGGATCTTTTGTCACATCACTTTGAGACATTTCGTCCATCAGTCCACCTGAAGATGTTTTGTTTTTTCATACAGCTCTGTTCCTCTTCACCATTACACACTTTGATGATGGCAGAGAAAATCTTTTGATAAGTCCTGTCACCTCAAAAAGAGTCCAAACACTCTTCATGTGCTGCAGATGGACAGGGTGCATTAATGGACAGTACTTTAGAAAGAAAAAAGAAAAATATAATCTTAAAGTGAGGAAGAGTTGCATCACTCTGCTTCTTGGAGGTTAAATGTTGATGTTCATTGCTCTTTGTCAGTTTAGTTGCTACTGTCTCCACATTGCAGCAAATAATCTTTTGAAATAAAATAGTCTAGAAATGTGGGCGTAAGCTTGTGTTTCTGACTTGCTGAAATTTCAGAAACTTTCTTCTTCTTCGACCTTTCATCTTCAGCTTTCATATTCATTATTCAGGTTTCTCCATAGTGAGACATTTTCCATTTTGTGTAAAATATAAGCTCTTTTGAACCTGATGGCAGCAACACATCTGTAAAATGTTGGAACAGGAGCAACAAAAGGCTGGAAAAGTAAAACAAAAATTGACAACTAATCAGGTTAATTGGTAACAGGTCAACATGACTGGGTATAAAAGGAGCATTTCAGAGAGGCAGAGTCTCTCACATGGAAAGATGGACAGAGGTTCACCAATCTTAAGCAGACAGGGTTTAAAACTTGTGTAACAATTTCAGAAAAATGTTCCTCAATGTAAAATTGTGAATACTCTAAAGATCCCACCATCTACAGTGTATAATATCATCAAAAGATTCAGAGAGGAATCTCTGTGTGCATGGGACAAGGCTGAAGGCTGGCGATCTTCTGCATTAAACAAAACATGATCCTTTACTCGAAACTACTGCATGGACCCAGGAAGACTAAAGCTTTATCCTGCAACGAAGAAGCCATATGTGAGCAGGATCCAGAAACAGCGCCGTCTTCTCTGGACCAAAGCTCCTTTAAAATGGTCTGAGGCAAAGTGGAAAACTGTTCTGTGGTCAGATGGATAAAAATGTGAAATTGTTTCTGGAAAGCATGGAGAGGGAAAGAGGAGTTTCTGAAAAGAGGAGCGGGAGCATCCAGCTTGTCAGCTTGTTATCAGTGGACAGGCAAAAAGCTGCATCTCTGATGGGATGGGGTTGCATTAGTGTCTATGGCGTGGGCAGCTTCCTCATCTGTGAAGCCCCATCAATGCTGAAAAGTACATGAAGGTTTTAAAGCAACGTCTGCTCCCATCCAGACAACGTCTCTTTCAGGGAAGGTCCTGCAGATTTTAGCAAGACAATGCTGAACCAGAATGGAATAACATTCCTCTCCTAAAACTCCAGCAACTGGTCTCCTCACTTCCCAGATGTTTACAGAAAGTTGTTAAAAGAAGAGGAGATGCTACATGATGCAAAACATCACCCTGAAACTACTTTTTATAGACGGGTTGCTGCCATCAGATTTCAAATGAGCTCCTTTTTTCCATGAAAGGTAAAATGTCTCAGTTTCAACATCTGTTTGTTGTTCATGGCTGATGAGATTTGGAAATCAGTGTATTCTGTTTTATTTACATTTTACACAACATCACACTGTTTTGGAATTGTAGTAATATTCGACATGAATACGGAGTGTGGAGCAAAATTTATGATGTGTGTTACCTAAAGGTATTGACAAAGGAGGCATTGTTTACATCAATTACCAACATTTCATTGATTTTAGTTTAAAGATAAATAAGAGTATTAACATGTAAGATCATATATGAATAGATAAAACAATAAAAACAACATTTTCATGCAGAGCATCAGTGTTCAGAGTTTCCTCTTCATCTTACTCCTACGCTAGCTCTCGAAGGCAAAGTCCGCTCAGGGGAAAAGAAAGCCGAAGCCCTGGCCAAGGAGAAGATGCGTGTGGAGGCGGAGTTGGAGTCCATGACCAAGAAGTCCCATGATGCCTCAGGGCAGCTCGTCAGCATCAGCCAGGAGCTGCTGAAGAAAGAAAGGTAATCACTGTATTGATTTTACATTCCACTACAGCAGTCTGGATTACAGAGGAGGAAAATCATATGATACAGACACCACATAAAAAGAAAGAGGTTTTATTATCAGGTTGGTAATGGACGGGGGCTTGGAGGCCACAGACACTGCTGTGATTTCATTGTGTTTATTGCAAGCTGTAAACAAGCCTTGACTCAGTTGTCCTGATGTAAAACTATTTTCTCATAAAGGAAAAGCTTTCTGTTGACAATAAAAATCGCAATAAAATGCGTTTTAAAAGAGCGATTCAAAGTAATTATATTTATACCTGCAGGAAACCGCTGTGCTCTAAAATCTACAGTTCTACAAATCTACAGTTCTCTCATGTCAGCGGATAATATTTGTTTGTGTTATTTATTCAGTTTTAGCCTGAAACCACTGATGGTGAAATATTAACCTGAGGGGAACTGTAGACACAGATGATTCTGTGGGTTCATGTATCTGGGATTTAAACTGTTACTGATAGAAAAACTTTGATCAGTGCAGCTTTAAGATGATGGCTGAGTGTCCAACAACGTCATCAAAGTGGTGGCCAGAGTGTGTGAGAGCAGAAGGTGGAGGGAAACCACCTGTCAGATGTCTTCTTATATCAATGTGGACGAAATTTAATGTGTCAAACCTCAAAGCTTTATTAAATGCTGTCAGATAAAACTGACAATTGGGGTCATTATTTAACATATTACTCCTTATAAGATGTGGAAATAAATGACATTCCAGATATTACAGGCATGCAGGAAATTCTATATTAAGTTTTATTGACTAGGGCTTTTACGCAGTGAGGGTCTTTAATTATTAAACACGACAATAGTTTCTAAAATACATAAGGTATGTTTTAATTATTACATTTATAGATTAAATTTATATTCAATTATTTTTGTATTACATTTTTATAATTTGATTTTATTACATTTAAACACCATTTCAATTTAAATTAATTTAATTAGATTTTTAAATTTTATTTAAATTTCATTGTGCATTCAAACAGATGTTGAACTGTAATATAATTAAATTGTCTATTTCATATAAAATAAATTTATACAAAAAATATGTTTTAACAAAATCTAACTAAATTACATAAATATATGTATATACATTTACATGATTTATTTATATGAATTATGTTGATTTAATACGAAATATTTATTTAATCTAAAAGATGCTTAAACACAATACAGTTAAATTGTATGAATGTATGTGTATGCATTTAGATGATTTAATTATAGGAATTATATAAATATAAAAAACATGTTTTATTAATTCTGCGTTTAAACAGAATCTCTGGCCTTTCTGAGACAATGGGAACAAGCTGTGTGCAGAACATGTTGTTTTATGTGTCACTTCATACCAAACCCTCAGAAGCCTGAAAACCTGCTCGAAGTGAAATGAGCTTCTCATATGTCTGAGATTTTTTCTGGAGTGGTATATGCATCATAACTTCATATGAATCTTTAGATTTTGGGAAAATTGCAAAAAGGCCAGATCAAATAGTAGCTGGTATCCTTTTTTTTCTCTTTACATAACCCAGTTTCCAGCAAGTAGAACAAGCAGGAACATTAAAAGAAAGCACACCTCATTTAGCTTGTTTCTGTGCTCTTTGGCTGCTCTTCCTCCAGGAGTCTGAATGAACTGAGGGTGTTGCTCCTGGAATCACATCGCCACTCACGGGACATGGAGAAAGACCTGAGCCGAGACGTGCGCAAGGCCGAGTGGAAGGTCAAAGAGCAGAAACTCCAGGACGACATCAAAACCCTGCGAGAGAAGCTACTTCTGCTGGTGAGAACCAGGGACTCTGATGATGTAACACTGTCGACCCAAATGATCATTAACATTGTTTTATTTAATCATTCCCGAAATCTTGATTAAAATGTTGTTTTGTTTTTTATTAAATATTCTCCATAAAGGTGATTTATTGACTGAACTCATAAGAAAATGGCGCAGTGGCTCCTTTAAGAAGGGCAGTTTGTGATCTGGAAACAAAAGTGGGCAAATTATCCTGATTTTCTGTCTTAAAAGAAAGTTAGATCCTACATCATTTTCCATGATGCAATGGACGTCTGAATGTTCAACGGTTGAACCATTTCCCACACGATTTATAAACCTCCTTCAGAGCTGTGCAATAATTCAAAAACATGTTTTTTATGTCTTTCTCTGGGTATCGATCAGACTTAGAAAAACTAATCTCTGTGTCAGGAGAGGGGCTGCAAGGTGTCTGACTTTTTTTTTTTATTCAGGGATTATAATATATATTCAGGAGATGAATAATTTAACCTACCTACCCACTAACCGACCGACTGACCTACCTAACCACACTCGTGACGACCTACTTAGCGACCATGAAAAGAATATCTTGTTGACGGGCAGACATTTTACAGAAGCTTCCGATTGTGGCAAACAGACGTCACAAATCACAGTTTGAACATGTAAAAGATTTGATTGATGACGCTCACTGTAGATATGTGTAGATATTTGGGAGGAATCGGTAAAGGAGGAGGTTGGCAAGGGACCAGAAAAGACAGGCTGAGGGGAAACGAGGGTTAAAACACAGAAAAGGAAAAGAAAAAAACATGATGGAGAGCAGACTTGGATTCAGTAAACTAAGAAGAATTGAGTTGTTTTGTGCACGGACCATGTACAGTGGATTATTTCCATCTCACCTCCTTTTCTTGTGCTTTCATGATTTATGTTTTATAAAATGCCAAAGATCACTTTTAAAATAACAGAGAAATTTTACAGAAATCCTGTCCTGAATTCTTTGATTTTATGACCCATAAATTGGTTGATTTAACACCTAATTCCATCATAATCCAGTTATAGAATATCAACAAAAAATAATCAGAATTAAACAACCAAAGTGAGACTCAGCCAGCTGTAAATGCTGCTTTCATACACTGCCCATCCCCCCCAAAACACACCTGGATTTAACTCAGCAAACAGGTAAGAGCCTACCATTGGATAATTCCTCCATGGATTAGGATGTTTCAGCTGCAACAAGTTATTTAACCCTAACTGATGCTCGGAGCAGATTCTCATTTCTTGAAAATTATTTCCACATGGACTAGGTGAAGGAGCTCAATGGATTGGGACTGAACAGCCATGTAGCCATAAGAAAACCATTAATTAGTGAGGCTAACCAGAGAAAATGGCATCAGTTTGCTAAGGAGTATAAAGATTGGACTCTGGAGCAATAGAAGAAGGTCATGTGGTCTGATGAGTCCAGATTTACCCTGTTGCAGAGTGGTGGGAGCATCAGGGTAAGAAGAGAAGCAGATGAAGTGATGCAGCCATCATGCATGGTGCCTACTGTACAAGCTTGTGGGAGCAGTCTATTTTCTGGGGTTGCTGCAGTTGGTCTGATATAGGTTCAGGTCTAGGTTCAGCAACATTATGTGTCCAAAAATGAGGTCAGCTGATACTTTAATATACTGAATGAGCAGGTTACTCCATCTTCCCTGATGGCACGGCCATATTCCAAGATGACTGTGCCAGGATTCATGGGGCTCACATTGTGAGAGAGTGGTTCAGGGAACAGGAGACATCATTTTCACACATGGATTGGTTACCACAGAGTCCAGACATGAACCCTTTGAGAACCTTTGGGTTGTGCTGGAGGTCTGACTCTCCCATCATTACTACAAGATCTTGGAAAAAAATTAATCCAACACTGGATGGAAATAAATGTGATGCTGCAGACGCTTGTTGAGATGATGCCCCAGAGAACGCTGCTGTAATCAACTAAATATACGTGTCTTCCTTTTTTTTTTTTTTTTTTTTTTTTTAGGTGGGACAATAAGTGTATTTGCTGTATAATCTGTGATAAGTGAGAGAATCCATGAGGGGGATTTTAGTGTTTTAACACTTTCTTAGATCATATGAATGATTTATCTGCTGAGCTTATTAATGAGCCTCTTTCCTTGTTATTTCAGGGTCGGGAGCGGTCTTCGCCTGATCACCGGCGCTACTCCATGCTCGACCCATCAGCTCTGGACTCTGAGGTGAACCGCCTACGCCAGCGGCTGCTCAGTACCGAGGATGCCCTGAGGAACGCTTTGGAGCACAACCAGCAAGTCGACCAGCTGGTTCAGGCCATGCGCAGGCATCCAGATAAAAGCCCGGTAAATTGAATAGAAGAAAAAGAAACTTTTACTTGTCAAGATGGAAGTGATTATTTACTAGGGTGTAAAGGTTATAGAAATAATTATATGACAAGGACAGGATGGTGGAAGGCCAGCAGAAATCCTTATTTATTACATTTTCCCCAGACCACCCTGGTTTAATCTTTGTTTTAAAAGCTTTAAATATTTAATCAGAAGTGCAGTCATTAGCAATTCTGTAGGGAGAAAATAGATTTTAATATGTGCTGTATATCAGAGTACCTGACAGCCATTTAGCTTAGCTTAGCACAAAGACTGGAGGCAGGAGGAGATGCAGGGGTAGATCTATGAGGGGGGGCTACATTAATTACTAATGTACCCAATTTATTTTATCAGTACATATGATAAAACTACATGTGTTGCATATATAAAAATAAAAGCTATAAAACAGAAACACTGACAAACTCTATTAGATAATTTTGTCACTATATTTTTTTATATATCAAAATTCACAGATCATCCGATCAATCTACGTGTTGCAGAAGCTCTTTTTCTGTACTTATTTTCATGAACCTCTTTTAATTCAAGCTTAAATATTGACTTTGTTTTCTAAGAAGGGATAATGGTACAGTAAATAGTTTTAAAGTGCAAATATATTATATATTTTCACATTCTGGGGTATGGACATCCAACACCACCCTGTCCAGATCTGCCTCTGTGGAGGCGGCTAGCTGTCTCAGTCTTTCTGCTAAGCTAAGCTAACTAGCTGCTGAATGCAGCTGAATCTGGCCAAGCATGGGTCCACATTGATGACATCTGTGTTTTTCAGGTGCATGGTGCAAATTCAGCTAATGGGATTCATCACCAGGAGTCAGACAGCACTCGGGATGTTGGTATTCTCTCATTACTCTTTTCTGCTATTATTGTCACTGTATTGTTGTTTATATCATTTGTTTGTTTGTTTTTTCTTATAGGAGCAACACTGATGTGAGCAGAAACGATGAGACGGGGTGGCGGACCTGACCCAGACTGATCTGGGACACGTAGACCTGAACCTGCAACAGACGCCTGACGAACATTTCAGTTTACACTTAATACCAAAACAGCTAAATCTCTATCTGAAGTGAATTTATTTGTTGTTGCAGAAAGCACCTATTAGCCAATCATGAAGATCGCTTAAACAACTATAAAGTATGGACATGCAGAGAAATTATCAGTAGCACTGCTGAAAACACCCAGTGTGGCAACTTTGGATGCTTTACAGTAGTTAGAAAGTTTGAATCTACGAGTTGCCGGGAACAAATCTGAAATCTGAGCAAAACTGCTGATGGACAAATACATGAAGAACTGAAGAACTGGGTCTCAGTTGCTTTCTTTGTTTTATTTATTACTTTTTCTTCGCTCGAATGCTTTGTAATAATCCCTCGTACTGTAGGTGAGCTGTCTTGGCCTGTGACACTCAGAGCAACTTGTGAACAATGACTTTTATTTAGTAAGTCTGGCTCATTTGTCATCTTGATATCTGGTATTGAAACTTATTCATCTATCCTTGCCTTGTTTTCACACGTCCGCTGTAGCGCACAAACATTAATTGTTGTTCTCCAAACACAATCTTCTTTTTGGGGTCTGAAACAAATCGGGGTGAAATTTTGGTCGGGGTGTAACACGTTTTAGTAAGCATGGATTTGTTTTTGCAATGTTTTCTTCCAATACATGTACCAGAAGCAGTCCAAATAATATTTTCACAAACTTTAACCTTTTCTTGATGGTGCCTATTTTTCTGCCTCCTGTCTGAGATGACCAAATAAATTAAGTATATATTAATAAATACAAGGGCTGTATGTATAATCCTGGCCTCAAAAGAAAGCTGAGACATTAGATTATTACAGAAATATCAGAATCAAGATATGCGTTGCTGTATCAGAGTAAATTCACCTGGAACACAGTAGAAAATGAAAAAGAAAACCACATTACTTACAATGAAAGCCAGATGATAGCAGCCTAATTCATCATCTAGGCATGAGTAAAGTAATGTCTGATGAAGAACTGTGCTACAGTAGAAGGTAAAAAGTGAAGCTGAGCAGTTTTCCAGGTGTTTTAAAAGAGGTGTTACACAGGTAAATATCTCCATGGAAACTAGCAGGACCTTCATGATGCATCTCAAACAAAGGCAGAGTCATGGTTAGCACTTTAGCAGAGTTTTTTTTAGAGCTTGAATCAAACTTTTCACCACAAAACAGTAAAAGTAAGACATGATTTCTGATTCTGGCTGCTAGCTCCCAGAGTTTCTGTCCCACAGTGACGACACAGACGTCTTTGTAACCAGCCGGGTCTCTGCTTTTATGTGACACCTCGATAGTGTGGTTTGCTTAAAGTGGAGAAATTAGCAGAAGCTCTAAAGTGGTAAGAGCTGTTCTCATGGTTTTCTTACATCCCCATGTAATTACTTGGGGTTTGAACTGTGTTTGGTTTGGATGTCAATGCATGGTAGAGTCTTTTAGCTGAGTTTTTGCCCGTCATTTTGGTATGCTACGTGCTAGGATAGCTGCTTTTTGAAGTGTGCAAACATCAAGAAGAGGTTAAGAACTGTATTATTGTTTGGCTTGTGAACTGAAGATTCAGCCTATAAGAAAAAAGATGGTGTAAAGCACCTGAGCGGTACAAAACCATGTAATTGTAATTATCATTCTGAAGCAAATCATGACTGTACTGGTAAAGTACATGTATTGGTAGAGGGCCCACTTTGATAGCAGTGATTAAGCTGTTAATAACAGCACCAGTGATCTACTACCTTCCTACAGTTTCCTCATGTGTGCACAAGAAGAAAATGATTTAACTACCAATCCTCTCTTCAGGTGTTTCCCAAGAAGCAACGGTTTGCAGATGGGACTGGGATTGATGGGAATTAACCTGAATTCAGCTGAATGATGTGAAATATTCCAGCATACCTCTTTTTTTTTTTTTTTTTTTTTATCGTGTACCTTGTATCATCACACACTCCGTCCATACAGTAATATTAATTAACAATATATGGTCTGACATGGCTGCTGACCCCTTTTTTCATGTATTAAAAATGCCCTGACTCTTTCTTTTGTCTATTAAAGGGCTGTCACAGAAGCTGAAACCCAAACAATGGATGTGGGCTGTTAACACTCATCCATGCCCTGATTAACAACACGTGGCTTTTGTTTGCATTTTTATTGTTTAAGTCTTCCAAATATTCATTTATCCATTCGTTGTCTGAACGTGAAGGTCTGTTTGTAGGTTGCTTTTGATTTATAACAGACATTACAAAGGGGGGTGAGTAGCAAACTTAGTGTTGAGTCTCCAGAGCAAAGCATGCAGGACAGACACGGGTCAGCTCAGATGAAGCCTAAATTTTCCATTGGATATTATTGTATGTGGCCTTTTCAGCTGGAGGGTTCCTACCTTTTGGATTATTGCTGCAATGATTTTGGAGATTGAGTCATTAAATATTAACAATGTGGCCAAAAGCTGCTGGTGTGCTTATTCTACACTTTTTTTTCTTTTTTTAGATAAATAGATATTTGTATTTCCAACAAATACAAAAAATAGGTTAAATGAATTAAACAGAACAATAAGAAAATTCTGTTAAAGGGGAAATATCAGACAAACAGCAATCTCAAGAAGATTTATGTAAACTTTATGTCAGAAAAGGTGGAGATAGAAGTTCATCACTTGTTGTGACCTTCATACCATCATTACAAGTCATTACAAAAGTTTGAGAATGGACCAGTGGTTCCCTATTTATTTTCCTTTAGGACCTCCTTCCTGTAAACCCCCACCCAGCCCATGCTGAAACTATGCTTGGTTTTATTCTTTCATTATGTGGCTTCTCACCACAGCTGATGCATCCTTTGATAAAACATGAGGTTACATGTTTCATGAGTGAAATGGTGCAGGAAAAACAAGGTAACCTGGATGGACATATTACACTACTAAGGCTTCACTAGGTCACTGACCTCACTTAACCACAGTACATGGATCGTTGATCGCATGCACAAGGTGCGGCCTGCTAAGTAGCTTTTTATTTTATTTTTGACTGAGGATATGTGTTTTAAAGTATTCCTGGATTGTAGATTTTGAGGATCCCATTCATTCACTCATAAGTTTGTGTTTTCCGCTCCCAAAACGCAGATGAGAACAAAACATCAAAAAAAAAAAAAAAAAAAAAAACTTAAGCAGATAGACCTGAACTCGTCTCTGTGTGGACGTGGCCTTAATTTTAACAGTCACATAGGCTCAGCACAGTCAAGACCTCATGGACCACCTGTGCTCTTTGGGGACTCCCTTGGGGGGGTCAGGGACCCTGTAGGCTGGGAACCACTGCAATAT
Source organism: Melanotaenia boesemani (assembly GCF_017639745.1). Taxonomy (NCBI): domain Eukaryota; kingdom Metazoa; phylum Chordata; class Actinopteri; order Atheriniformes; family Melanotaeniidae; genus Melanotaenia; species Melanotaenia boesemani. The sequence continues at coordinate 28,175,867 of NC_055696.1, read as the reverse complement.
ACTAAAATAACAACATTACTTAAATGTGAATTTAAAAACACACGTAATAAGACAGGATGGTTCCTGGGAGAAATTCACACGATCTCTTACTTTCTTGTTGGTTATCGATATCATGCATTTAGTCTTATTTAATTTGAGTGTCAATTTTTGACAGAGCACAGCATACTGGTTTATTTTTACAGATTTCAAGAACAAACGTGTTTCTAGTTTCAGTAATTCAGCTGGCAGCCATAATTCTTTACATAAGACACACACACACACTGTAAAAAATAAAATAAAATTTATGATAATAATAATAATAATAATAAATTGTTGGTGTTCCAGCAGCTGGTGTACAAGAAAAAAAGGGGAAAAAATTCCCCCAAAAAACAATAATAATCCATAATAAATATACACTTTATGCCTTTACTATTAAATGGGATCATTTGTTTTATTTAAGCTTTGTAATGTTTAATAAAAGTTTAATGTATAATAACAATTCAGTCCACCTCTTTAACCACTTGGCAAAAACTATATGTTATATGTATACTACACAATAATATGAATAAATTAACAGTGGAGTCTTACGAGTATTAAATTTTAATGTAGGTGTTGAACTTTTTCAAACTTTACATTGCATTATATTAAATTTGACATTGTATTATAAGTCTTTATGTGAAATAAAGCTATTTTCCTTTATAAAAACTTAATTACATGTATACAGTTACAGGTTTTTCATGTACTTTTACATGTAAAGCTTGTAAATTTGCAATATTTCTGTAATCTTATTGGTGTTTCCTGGAACTGAAAAAAAATCTGGGAAAAAAATGAAATGATGTAGAAAAACATTTTTACAGTGTTAAACTAAACTGTGTTGTGGATCATTCAGTCTGAGACAAATATTACTTATTACAATGTGTTGTCGGCCAGAAGACGAGGTAATAATTCCTTCATGTGGAAAAGGCCCCAAGATTAATCATCCAGACTGTACGTTTGTTTTATTTGTTGGCTTTGGCAAATTTCAGGTCTTATCCACATGTCCAAATTATTCTGCTAAAGGCAGAGTGGTTAACACTGGTGACATTTAGTTAACTATACATACATAACTATATCTATATGATTTTCTTTCTTAGCAAAAGCAAGCCAAAAGAATAGTATGTTAAGTTAAGGCATAGATTCTATTAATTTTATTTATTTATTTATCATTTATTTATTTATTAATTATCTTGTGTCTCTCAGATGGTAGTCAGCAGCACTGGAGCACCACAACTGTACTCTCACCATTTCTCTTTACTCTGTACACCTCAGACTTCCAATACATCTCCGAGTCCTGTCATCTCCAGAAATACTCTGATTACTCTGCACTTGTGGGAGTATCAGCGATGGACATGAATTTGAGTACGAACGTTCAGTCAGTTTGTGAGATGGTGTGACTGAATTGGAAATGCAACACAGAAGCATCTAGAAGAAAGGACAGAACAGACTCTGGAGGAAGCTGAGATCCTACAATGTCTGCACCAATGTTTCACATCTTCTGTCAGTCTGTGGTAGAGCGTTTAATTTGCTTTGCAGCATCTGTTGGGGCAGCTAAACCAGACCCAGAGACTTAAAGAAACTGATCCAACTGGTTTTGTTCTGGGGACTGATCTGGAGCTGATTGTCCAGAGAAGAATGCTGCACAAGCTGCTTAACATGATGGAAAATTCTTCACATCCTCTACAGAACACAGCAATGAAACAACAGAATGTGTTCAGTCAGAGGCTTCTTCAAGTTCCCTGCAAGACAGAAAGATACAGAAGATAATCACTTTCCTGAACAAGACTGTCTGTGAATTTCTATTTTATTTATTTAACTATTTTTATTTGTTTAAGTAAGCTCTACTAGGACTTAGACTACTAAAACATTTTACATGTGGGGATAATAAAGTATTTTTAATTCAATTTTATTAAGGTTTTTACATCTAGGTTGCACCTGTATCTGAAATCAACCAGGGATCAATTGGATTATGTACATAAATTATGCATTGAATCATTATAAATGCTTGTTATTTTCCTTTCCATGAACTTTACCCTACATTAAAACAGACCTGAGCTATTTTTGGCAATAACTGCAGTCATGGCATGACTTCCACAAGAACCACGTAGCTGCTATATATCCACTTTGGATAGAAGGGACAGATTGTAATCCTAAAAATAATGTGTACAGCACAACTATCACATCAAACCACCTTCATGCAGTTTGTGAAGGTTTTCATGTTTGTTTCTTTAAAGCAGAACTTATTGTAAAGTTGCAGCCTAGTATCCAGACACTGATTTATATAATAATAAATTCTATTTAATATTTTATGTTCTGTCTAAATGTGGAACTCTGGTGTTTTTTCCAGAGGTTCTCCGTTAATCCTGTATGTAAACTGCAGCCAATGGATGCTGGTGTTGAGTGGGGCTGGGATTAGCAGGAGGCGAATGAGTTTCAATTTTACTGGATTACAGAACAAAGAAAGGGGAAAGGGACACCCTGCTCTGATAGGGGAAAAAACAGAAATAAACTCAGAAAAGAATACACAAATCATAGATATTACGAAGCACGATCGAAGTCAACGTTGTTCTGATCCGGATTACGATGTTTTAGCAGACGGCGCGGCTACGTTGTGGATGGGAATTGTGAGCGTTTCTGATGGATTAAAACGGGGAATAAACCTATTCCGGGATTGACAGCAGCAACAAGGCTATTTAATCGCTAATTAAGGTGAGATTTTTGCTAATGCCTTTTATATTTCTGAAGATTTTCGTTTTGTGTTTCGGTAGAGGGAGCATCTTTTGGTAACGGTACATTTAGAAATTACAGATTATAACCTAATTTCTGGACTAGGGGAGGGAGATGAAAGGAAAGCGCTAGCTAGCAGGAGGGCTAACGCAGTACAGCTAACGAGTTAAAGCTAGCCAGTCAGCTAGCTCAACGTTATTATGCTACCGTTAGCTAATTAGCGAATATTTGTCAGTTATTTACATGCTAAGTAGCACTATGGATTATTCTTAGTTTGTAGTCCCCCGACTTTCGACGGTCTCCTCCCTGTAACCTTGCGAGTGAAGTGTTAGCCTGTATTTTTGACAGGAATACAGCTCAGTGTGCTTGGTAAATCACCCCCAACCCCCCCTTATATCGCAATGACTGATCAGAAGGTTACCCAGTTAGTACAACAAAGCCAGCCGGCTCAAATAACAAGCGAAAAGGGGAGCTGGACGTTTAAACTTAGATGTAACAATTTGGTGAAAGCAGTCTGTTATTAACGAGGTAATTACCGCCGTGTTAGACGATGCTTTGCTGCAATAAACTTGGAACAAAGCATTAATTTCTAATTGACTCGCGTCTATAATTACATTTGTCTGGAAAAGTGACAGGAATGGAGGTGTTATTTTACAAACTAGAAGGATTATTGAACTATTTCAAACTTGGAGAGTGTCAACACAAACTACTGTCCCAATGACTGTTCACGCATAAATAATTTAAAATGTTTTTTTATTTTCTCTCTCTCTATATATATATTTAGGTTTCAGCTGGCAGATTGTAGTTTGTTTTTCACACAAATGACTGGTTGAAAACTTTGTCAGTGTTACCTGTGAGCAGGGTCTGTAAGTTTTAATGTGTGTGTGTGTGTGTGTTGTGGGGAGGGGGTGTTAGATTTTAGCTATTAACAGATTATTACAGCTACTCTATCTAGTGTAATAATTTAATACAGCTTCATTTGCAAAGTGCCAATTCCCACCAAAGTCATCTCAAGGTACTTTAAACATAACCAGTTGAAGCTAATTTACTGTGATCCAGTTATAACAAATACACATTAGTCCAATTTATAATAACTGTGTTCATACAAGCCAATTCATAGATAATATTACCTGGTATAAGGAGATATAGTGAAGCAAAATTTGGTAGTTTTCTTCAACATTAACTTTGCACAATCATTACATCTGATGTTCTTTTTTGCTTTTACGTCCTCTTTATGAGTATAAATATCATCACTCATGTAGACAGTTGGTGAGATGATGCTGCATTATGATCAAGCAAATGGTACTGTTGATGTATAACAACATATAGAAGTACATTACATGCTGCTCTTGGGTATCTTAAAGGTTTACCCAAGTAAATGTCAGTTTGAATATTAGTTAAAATTTGATTATCTGTTCTTTGCGTGGTACCTGGAAGGGTAATAAGATTTTCGAAGTGGCCCTCCATTGAAAGAAAACACTTTGATATTATTTATTACAGCCATGTCCCTGGTCCTGTTTCTCTAGGTTTTTCTGCTGGGTCCACTTTTTCTAAAGCACGTTTCTTTCCACTCCTGCACTGTGAAATCCAGCATTTTCTCATACAGAAGCCCTGCGGGGGATCTGATAGACAAAAAGCTTCACTGCCGAGCAGGTATCCCCATTACTCAGATCACGATGTATTTTCATGATTTCCTGCTGCTTTTATGAAATTGGCTATATATGTATGCACCTCCCCTGCCTACCGCACCGCTAACTGACACCACTGGTGCTGAAACTGGAACAACTACTGGCAAATGAGAAAAAGTACAGATATTTGTTAGAAATTTTATTTCTGCTCACATAATGAACATTCTCAACATGTCTATATAGACATGAGCCCAAATAAAGTCATCAAGCTATCGTTTCTTTTGGACCCGGCTGTGATAAAACCTCAAGCGGTCACATAGAGTCTGATTGAACCATATTAAATATTTCAGTTATTCTTTAAAGCGAACACATTGTTTCCCAGCAGACTGCCTGTTTTGTTCTACATCAAATCCAAGTCTTAAACTTCTCTGTGACAGCTCTAACTAATTACAAAATATAACAGTTTAAAAACAGTGGAAGTGTGATTCGACCAATCATTTTCTTCTGGTTCCCTACAACTGATACCAGAAAGTCATTACATTTATATTTTGAAACCATACAAACTAATACGCAGCTCTAACTCAGTAGGATCAGTTAATATGTGAAGCTCTGCTTATTAGCTTGTTGTCTTTCCTGCTCAGCTTTGCAGCAATTAAACATAATGACATGAATGATGACAAAAGGCCGCGGCCTCAGACACAGAGTGCAGCCATAGGGATTATGTTGTTTGCTAGGATAAAAAGTTGGGCAGTAGCTCTCCAGCCACACCCTGGCTTGCTCTAAGATGTTGGCATGGATGAAAAAACAGACAAAAATTAACTCTGGTTTACTGTTCCAGAGCTGAAATGTCAGTGTTGGGAATATGATGCTAATTATATTTATCTGAGAGAAAATTGAGGATAAATAATCATTTAATTTATTTTAGCAATGCAACCATGAAACACGTCTGTAGTACAGAGTAGGTTCAACATATTCTGGGTGTCTGCATGATCTGGATTAACTAAACCTAACAATGAGGGCCACTTATAAAAGTGGTCTGGTCCTGATTTAAACAAAATCTAATTTGTGCTGTTCAGACTTCTAAAAAAAAAATAGAAATCAGAAATGGTCACATAACAAAAGTGTTAGATTTGGGCCACATTTGCCTGCAGTGTGAAGTTGCTTTTTTTTATTTTTCAAATCAGATCTAGACCACTTTCATATGTGTGGGACCCACGAACACGGCGTGCTGCATGTTGCGTCACGTCTTCTTCTTCAGGGCTGTAGCCTGTTCACACCGGAGTCTGATGGAGGTCAGATTTAAATTATAATGTGATCAACCACGCAGAAAAATCTGATCTCAGCAGTGATGAAAATGCTTCTAAATGAAAAAGCTCTCTCTCTTCACACACTGATCTCATTTTCTTAGAGAAGCGATCAGTCGGGAGGCCATTTTTTTAGGCATGTGTGCTCTTATCTCAGAACCTAACCTGTTCTACAGCAGATTAGGTTTCCGACATGAGTTGCCATGGTGATACAACCCAGTAAGAAGCAAACCAGTTTCATGACGCTGAAAATCCGAGGCTGGACCAGAAGGTTCCTCACTGAGCCACTAATCCTGCTCTGCAGTAGAGGCCCCCTGTTATCTAAAAAATCTTAGCAGTGTTTTCTTTGATAAATGTTTGTCTACAAGACTTGTACATGTGTTTTCACTTCTCACGTGTTCCTTGACTGTTGGCACATTCAAATGTCACCTGATCAACATCCATCTTACTCTTGTCTCAGTTTTGTTGCCCTTATTTGGGGCAAATATGGTGGAGCTAGACATGGTTTCATCTCTGTGTCAACAGATTTCTGTCCACACTAACCAGCAATCTTCCAGTAACAAAGGTCGTATCAACGAGGTTTTCAGAAGCTCCTCAGGGTACCTGTTACAGCATCACCCCCACATACTGCTGTTTATCAGCTGGTTGAGATTCAGCATCACACGACCAGCTTAAATTTCAGACACCTTTTTTTTGGGTTGGGGGGGTTGTTTGCTTTGAATTCTCACCTGATTTTAGGCTTCTTCTTCACCTGAGCAGAGCTTTTAATTAGTCTAACTGTAAACAGCTGTGTGGGTGAACCAGTTGTACCCTCGTCGGTCTCCGTAATGACAACCTTATGTTCCCTCATTATCCCAGTTTGAGGTGTTGCATGTGTTGGTTTATCTTCAAACACAGATAAAAGAACCACTAGTCTTTTCTTTTGATATTTGTACTAACAAGATGAGAATGTACTACAGTTACTAAACAAGAAGGTCTTGCACAAGAGTAAAATCTAACGATAATGTCAGGTGTGGAGTGTAAGGTGTGGAAGCTCACAACAGCAAGTGGGAATGCCTGGTAGATCAACACTTTTAAATAAAAACTCTTTTTCTAATTGGTTTGAGAGAATATGGTTGAATCATCACCAGAAGCTTCCTGAAGCCATACTGGGAGCTGGTTCCACAGAGGGGTGTAATAACTGAAGGTTCTGTTCCATTTTACCTTTAGAACCTCCAGGAAACACAAATAAACCTGCAGTCTGAGAGTGAAGCGCTCTGTTGGGAAAATCTGGAACTCTGAGATCTTTAAGATCCAATGAAAATAAGACAA